>NW_005371827.1:130677-133449 GCF_000412655.1 Myotis brandtii | reverse complement strand
TGACCAGCTGCAAACAGCCATCATCCCCTCATCCAGGCTGGCCAGGCACCCCAGTGGGAACCCCCACCTTGAAGCAACAAGATGGCAGCTAATTTGCATACTGAAGGCGGGCGGCAGCGCGGAAGGCTGTCCGCGGTCCCGGGACCTGGATCTGTGACCCTGCCAGGCAGGGGGCAGTGCTTGAGGCCGTCTGCGGTCTGGGACCCGGATCCATGACCTGGCATGCGGGGGGCACCATGGGAGGCTGTCCACGGTCCCAGGACCCGGATCTGTGACCCTGCCGGGCGGGGGCAGTGCTTGAGGCTGTCTGTGGTCTGGGACCTGGATCCGTGACCTGGTGGGCGGGGGGCAGCTCTTGACGCTTTCTGTGGTCCCGGGACCCGGATTTGTGACCCTGCTGGGCGGGGGGCAGTGCTTGAGGCTGTCCACAGGACCAAGACACGGATCTGTGACCCTGCTGGGCGGGGGGCAGTGCTTGAGGCTGTCCACGGTCCCGGGACCTGGATCCGTGACCCTTCACGGCGGGGTGGCAGCTCGCACAGGGGCCGATTGGCCAGGGTTGGGCAAGGCAGGACGCCTGGCTTCCGCCCAGCCCCAGTCACTCTGGGCAGGTGAGCAGCGCAGAGAGCCTCTGGACAGGGGAGGCAGGCCGGCGGAGGGCGGCCTGTACTCCCCACATGGCGGTGGTGACAGCTGTGAGCACACCAAGCGGAGCCTGCAGGCTGAGCTGAAGTAGCGCCTGCAGGCCATCAGCTCCCAGGAGTGGCTTCGCAAGATCCGCCTCCTGGCCCAGAAGGGGCAGGATCGCAGGGACAGCCACCATGGTGGGCCAGACTGACCTCCTCCTGGCCGCACCACGGTGGTTTGTGGATCTGCAAAGCCAGAGGCCTCTGGTGTGCATATCCCCCGCTGGCGTGCGAACATCCCCCAGCACACTGTCACCCTCCCACGCCTGCAACAGTTGCAAACCAAGGCGTGCACAAGTACCCCCTGTCTCTCCACCGCACTTCCATCAACCCAGCATGCCTAACACCCCCACAGGATGTGCACACATCCCCTCTGATGCACTCATGCCCTTTGGAGAGTATCTGGGTGTTCTGGGTGCTGAGGGTGGGCGCCTGTGAGATGACAGTGAGAGGGCGGAGTGGTGATGCCCTGTTCCCACGGAGGCCAGTGCAGCTATGAGATCACCTCTGTGGGGTTAATGCAGGTGCTGAGGCAGGAGCAGGTGCAGATAGACACATCTGGTGGGCACGGGCAGCCCTCGCTGAGGTGCCTTCGGTCAGCATTCAAGATCAAGAACCCAGAGGTGGAGAGGAATTCCGTCCTCTCAGTGAAACAGTGGGATAGTTGGGGTGACTGTAGAGGAGGAATGTGCACTTTGGGTGCCAGCACCCATGAGTGAAGGCTGCCCTTACTGAGCCTCGCTTGCTGGGGGCCTAGCTCACTCCTGCTGGGCAGCGGATGACAGGACGTGCTTTTCTGAATTAATGAGAGAAAACGTTGATTCTCCTGCTGCCCACGAAGGTGGAAAGTGAAGTGGGGAGACATGTGGGGAGTGAGCGAGGTTCCCTGTCTGGGGGTTCCAAATCTGCTGTTGGTTTATTTCACCGCTGACTAGAGATATACAGGGTGTCCCCCCAAAATGTATACACACTTTGAATACCTACTAATTCCAATGGTTTTAAGCATAAGAAAGAAACAACAATGGAGCTGTTATCTGTTAAAAGTGTGGGCACAAACTGGTAGTTGGACATTCCCTGAGGGGTCTCAGATTGGAGAGGGTGAAGGCCAGACTGAGGGGCCCCTTCTCCCCCCACCCCAGTGCACGAATTTTGTGCACCGGGCTACTAGTTTACATATAAAGGGGATTGTTGTGAAGAATGAACCCCTGTAAATGCCTAAAATGTAAGTGTTCATTTCCCCCCGCCTGGGGAAGTGATTCTATAAAATCCACCGTTTTGGAAGTGAGTCTACGGAAATGCGATTACTTCAGCCCCCTCCACCCAGGCTGAAAGTCCCGCATCAGGACTTTGCTTCCCTCCTTATTTGTATCCAGTTTGCACATTCACCATTTGTTAGCTCTTTTCTGTGGGTGGAGATGACACTGAGGGACAGTAATAGCCTGGGAATTTTGTAGACTAATAATATAATTTCTTGCATTTGTGTTTTAGTTAGTTTTACCATACTCAGCACAATTTCTAGAATTGTGTAAACCCAGATTTCAGCCTCATCTAGAAGGAAGCATGAAGGGTCAGGGCATATGATGAAGGGGTCAAGGTTGTATTGCTTACTGCACACCTTCCTACTCAGAAGTGGTCAAAATGCGGCGAGAGGCAGAATTTGGCTTCAGATGGCTAGAAATGCCCTATGTATACCCTTAATTTCTCAGATGGAATTAAAATTCCTTATAATCTTCAAAAGGTACCTTTTTTACTGGGTGAAAACAAACCACAATTTCTCACAAAGCCTTTCCTGATCGCAATTCTTTGTGATCCAATATAAGAGAGACCATCCTATATAATAATAGAGAAACATGGTAATTAACCATAACTTCGCTACCCTTCCCATTGGCTAATCAGCGATATATGCAAATTAACTGCCAACCAAGATGGCGGCAGGCAGCCAGGCAGCTGAAGTGAACAGGAGGCTTGCTTGCTCCAGTGACGGAGGAAGCCAAGGTTCCCCGCCTGCCGCAGCCCAGCTCTGAGCTCCAGATGCAACAATGTTGCAATTATAGAAGCTAAACAAACCCAGATACCTGCTTTCAGC
>NW_005371827.1:129895-130283 GCF_000412655.1 Myotis brandtii | reverse complement strand
CCCTCACCCAGGCTGGCCAGGCACTCAAGCGGGACCCCCACCCTGATCCAGGACACCCTTCAGGGCAAACCAGCCAGCCACCACCCGTGCACCAGGCCTCTATCCTATATAGTAAAAGGGTAATATGCCTCCCAGCACCAGGATCAGTGGAGCGGCGAGGCCTCCTAGCACCAGGATCAGCGGAGCAGCAAAGCCTCACTGCCCCTGAGTCAAGCAGAGCCGCGAGGCCTCCCAGCACCAGGATCAGCAGAGCCACGAAGCCTCCCAGCACTGGGATCAGTGGAGCCGCGAGGCCTCCTGGCCCCTGGAGCAGCGTGACAGGGGGCAGAGCCCAAACCCCCTGATCGCCCTGCAGCTCTGTGTGTGACAGGGGGCGGGGCTACAACCT
>NW_005371827.1:94688-129694 GCF_000412655.1 Myotis brandtii | reverse complement strand
CCCCAACCCCCCTGATGGGCCCTGCTCTGTGCGTGACAGGGGGCAGCGCCCCAACCCCCTGATCGGCCCATGCTCTGTGTGTGACAGGGGGTGGTGCGGCAACCTCCCCATCGACCCTGCCTTGAGTGTGACAGGGGGCGGCGCCCCAACCCCCCAATCGGCCCTGCTCTGAGCCCGACCAGGGGCTGCACCTAGGGATTGGGCCTGCCCTCTGCCACCTGGGAGCGGGCCTAAGCCAGCATGTCGTTATCTCCCGAGGGGTCCCAGACGGTGAGAGGGCACAAGTGGGGCTGAGGGACACCCCCCGCCAGTGCACAAATTTTTGTGCACCGGGCCTCTAGTCTATAATAATAAAAGCGTAATATGCTAATTAGACCGAACAGCCGAATGACCTTCCAGACATCATTCTGAACGTCCTTCCGGATGTCCTTGTAGATGAAGGCGGTTAGGGGTGATCAGGCAGGCAGGCGAGCAGTTAGGGGCAATCAGGCAAGCAAGCAGAGTGGTTAGGACAATCAGGCAGGCAGGTGAACAGTTAGGGGTGATCAGGCAGGCAGGCAGAGGGTTTAGGGGTGATCACGCAGGCAGGTGAGTGGTTAGGGGCTTTCAGGCAGGCAGGCAGGCAGGCCAGCGGTTAGGAGCCAGCGGTTCCAGATTGGGAGAGGGATGTATGACTGTCGGTTTAGGCCAGATCCTGCAGCAGTATTGGGCCTAAACTGGCAGTCGGACATTCCCCAAGGGGTCCCAGATTGCAAGAGGGTACAGGCCGGGCCGAGGGACCCTCCCCCATCCCCGTGAACATATTTTGTGCACCGGGCCTCTAGTAAGAGAATAAAAGGTCCTCAGGCCTGCCCTTTCCTCCCTTCTCCTTTCACATATCACTGGGGGACATAGGCAGCCACAGATGCTGTGTGGAGCTGCCTCTCAGTGTCTGCATGCTTCCCAGTCATTTCTTCACTCTTGTTTGAACTAGAGTTAAAGAAATTATAATGTGTGGCTCCTGCTTTTGGGATTCTCACAATTTGGGGAGGAGATCAATAAACACCACTGCTGTGGAGTTATTTGTGCTTTCCTTGAATCTCTGTGCAGAATATGCATTGAAAAGGTGGGTAGGATGTGTGTGTGTGTGTGTGTGTGTGTGTGTGTGTGTGTGTGTGTGTAGGGGGGTGTCACTTCTACTTAGCAGTAGGCTTCATAGAGAAGATGCCCTTAGGTTGACTGATGATCATTCACCAGATGAGATTTAAGAGTGAGACTATCTCTTGAAACAGAAGGAACAGCCTTCTTAAAATGTAGTTGTTCAGGATGACCAGAGTCATATGGGTGGGGGGAGGAGAGGTAGTAAGAAAGAGCCCAGGAGGCGGGTGCTGGCACAATCACAGAGACCCGTATTTGCCAAGCAAAAAAGGCCGTGGCATCTTATTATTCTCCCCTGGTCCTAAACACCTGGTCCTCTTGAGGGTCTGGATTGCTGACCCTCTGCACCAGTCTGCAATACCAGGCCAGAGAGAAATCACACCACAGAACCCATGCAGTGAGGAGTCATCTGCTGCTGCCCGGGAGGGCTGACATGGGACCCTCAGCATTGCCACAGCTGCTGCCTCTTCCCTGGTGTGTCTGATTGGCCAAGTGCCAATCCCTAGCTGCAAGCGAGGCTGGGAACTCAGGCAACTAGACTATTTAGTCTCTTGAGTAGAACATGGTTTCTGCCTCCCATGACATCTCAAAAGGTGGGGCAGACCTCAAACATTGAAAGGGGGCTCACATGCAGGTCAGTCATAACCAAACAGGAAATTCCTCACCCGGGGCTGTGGGAGCATTCTCAACTCTATGCCAGTCATGCGCTACAAGCGGGAAGGTAGATGCCTCTGAGTCCTTTCTTAGGGACTTTACTGCCAGTTGATAGTTGTTTCTGGGTTGTTGTTCAAAGAATTTGTTTGCTTGTTGCTATTTTACTATTGAAAAGGTTGTTTCTTTCAGAAATAGGTAAAACTGCCAACTGCCAAAAAAGGATCAATAGTTATTAGAGATGAGTTGGGGAGTGAATTAGTTATTTGGGAATGAATCTCCCATATGGGTTCTGAGCGCTGTGAGCCTTCTTTCACCCTGGCTTGAGTTCTGGCTGGTTGGGTTCCATGAAGCCAAGGCTGATCAAGGGGGTACCTTACCCATTCACTGGGGATCAGGATGACGGGCACACAGACCAGAGGGATGAGCAGAAATAGGGTCAGACGAAGGCCCTGGGAGCCCTTTGTACAGAGCTAGGGGAGCCTGGGTTCTTTATTTATATGTGATAGGAACCAAATCTTGTTGACTTAGCAAGAGAAAACTTATTAAAAGAATGTTGGGGATTTCCAGATTTAACAGAAAGAACTGGGGTTAGAAAAGAGAAAAGGGAGGCAGTTTCAGAAGGTGTCAGGTGGCAGGAATGACCATCTCAGGACAACACTGGTAGGAAGGATAAAACGCCATCTAGTTTTAGGCTATTGTCCTCTCTATGACTTAAATACCAGAAAGGGCTCATGCCATTAACCTAGCTTTGTTTGTGTGCCTACCCCTTGCCTGCGTTACCGCAGGCCCCCAGTTATAACTGCAGGGAACGGAATGACAATAAGGAAGAAGTAATATTGATAAAGAAACTTGGGGTACTCTAGGAAGGGAAAATGGATGCCCGACAACCCCCAAGCCCGTAAGTGCCCTGAGCAAGTATGTGGCACAGCATCCATAGTTTTAATGCAGTGACCTGAGAAAGCCCCTCCTTGCATCTGAACTTAGCTCAGGCGAAACAGTCAAGTGAGCACTGATTTCACCCCTCCTGACTTCAGCCTGACCACATGGCCCTGGCCCCAGGGGGCCACTTGGCACCCCTGCTTCAGCCAACAGAGAGCCAATATGGCATAGCGTTTTATTCGGATCTGTGCAGCCAGCTGTCCACCGTGACATATGTAGCAATCATGTATTACTATTTCCTCTTCTATCAGTTGCTCCAAACTGCATCTCACTACCCCCCTCCTCTCCAAAGCGCTCTAGGTGCTCTCTGGGACCCCATGAAGCCACACATGAACTCTTCCTCACCCCGTGTCTCCATCACCGCCCAGTCAGCACTCAGTGCTGGAGGCTCTCTGCTAGTGCTCTCCAGAAATGAGAGTCAGAAGGAGAAGAGAAACCTGAGGATCACCCTGGCCCTGCATCTTCTTTCACAAGCACCACTTCTGTTTTCTAGTTGCCAATCCCTCCATTCATTCCTTGAGTCTCCCAGGGAATCATATGACACTGATTAGCTAGTGAATGAACCTTCCCCCCAAAGGCAGTGTCCCTCTGAACTGAGACTCTGGGAACAGTGGGGCGGGGCCAAGGCTTGGGGGTGGAGAAAGGAGAGGATAGATATTCATCCTCCAGCAAGGAGTGCTATCAGGCCATTCTGGCCAATATGGCTTACACTTTTATTGTGGTAAAATATTTAACACAATATTTATTTTAACCATTTGTAAGTCACATACATTTTGGTATGTTCTGCTTTTGTTCTCATTCATCTCTAAGTATTTTCTAATCTCCCTTCTGATTTCTTCTCTGACCCATTGGTTACTTAAAAGTATGTTCTTTTAATTTCCATGTTTGTGAGTTTTCAGTTACTCCTGTTATTGATTTCTAACTCCATTTCATTCCTTTCATTCCTAGAGAAGACACTTTATATGATTTCTATCTTTTAAAATCTATGGAGACTTGTTTTGTGGTCTAACAAGCTGAGCTCCTGGAGAAGGCCCCACGTGTGCTTGCGAAGACTGCATTCCGCTGCTGTTGGCTACAGTGTCTGTATGTGTCTGTATGTGTCTACTAGGTCTACAGGGTTTCCTGCGTTGTCCAAGTTCTCTGTTTCCTTACTTATCCTCCTTCTATCTGGTTGTTCTATCCATTGTTGAAAGTGGTGTATTAGAGTCCCCAACTATTATTGTAAAATTGTCTGTTTCTCCCTTTAATTTTGTCTATTTTTGCTTCATATATTTGGAGAGTCTGTTATTAGGCCTTTAATGTTTATAATTGTTATATTTTCTTTTTGTACCAAACCTTTATTAATATATCATGTCCTCTGTCTCTTGTAATCCTTTGGGTTTAAAGCCTGTCTGGTCTGTTATTAGTATACCAGCCTCACTTCTCCCTGGTTAGTACAGTCGCGCACTGCACAACACTGTTCAGTCAATGACAGACATACAGACAAGGGTGGTCTCATAACATGACAATGGAGCTGAAAAATTCCTATTGCCTAGTGATGCTGCAGCCATCATAACATCATAGTGCAACATTGCTCAAGTGTTTATGGTGAAGCTGGTCTAAGCAAACCTACTGTGCGGCCACTCCTGTAAAAGTAAAAGCACATACAACTGTGTACAGTGCATAATATTTGATAATGATGATAAATGACTGTTACTGGTTTATGTGTTTACTATACTATACCTTTTAGTGTTATTTTACAGTGTGGTCTTTCTACTTACTAAAAAACATTTGCTGTAAAACAGTATGCTGTGTTATGCCAGCCTCGCACATTTTGTGCTTACTGCCTCTCTCGATTGCATTATTTTCTCTTGTGTTTGATTTAATCTCATGCTGTTTTGTGCAGTAACATGCTGTACAGGCTGGTAGTCTAGGAGCAATAGGCTGTACCACATAGCCTAAGTGTGTAGTAGGCTGTACCATCTAGGTTTGTGTAAGTGCACTCTACTATGTTTGCACAGTGACAAAATTGCCTAATGATGCATTTCTGAGACCATATTGACCTCCTAATCTGTGCATGACATGAAATTTTTTTTCCATCCTATCACTTTGAATTTGCATGTGTCTTTGGATCTAAAATGAGTATCTTGTTGATAGCATATAGTTGAACCAGGGGTTGTTGTTTTTTATTCATTCTGCCAAATTCTGTCTTGATTGGAGAGTTTAAGTCTGTTTACATTTAAAGTAGTTACTGATAAGGAGGAAGTTATTTCTGCCAATTTATTATTTGTTTCTACATTAGTTATAGCTTCTTCTTCCTTATTTCCTCTATTATGGCCTTCTTTGTGTTTAGTTGATATTTTTTACTGAAACAATTTTGTTCCCTGGTCATTTCCTTATGTGTAAACTCTATAGATATTTTCTTTGTGGTTTCATGGGGATTTTATTTAATATTCCAAAGTTATTACAACCTAATTTGAATTTCTATCAACTTAACTTTAAAAGCATACAAAAACTCTTCTCTTATTATATTCTGTCCTCCTTTCTGTTCTGATGTCACATATGTCACCTTTATATATATTGTGTATACAACAACCGAGATTAATTGATTTTTTAAATGCATTTGTTGTTTTGTACAAAATTAAAAATGAAGTTACAAGCCAAAATTACAAGAACACTAACATTTATAATAGCCCCTGTATTTACCTTTACAGAAAATCTTAATTTCTTCATATGACTTAGAGTTACTGTGTAGCTTCATTTCAACATGATGAACTCCTTTAGCATTACTTTCAGGGCAGTTCTAGTGGCGATAAACTCTCTCAGCCTTTGTTTATCTGGGAATGTTTTAATTTCCCCCTTGTTTCTGAAGTATAGTTTTGCTGGATGTTGATTCTCAGTTGATAATTTTTTTTCAGTGATTTGAATATATTGACCCATTGTCTTCTGGTCTCCAAGGATTCTGATGCGATATAAAGTAAAATCATGTTAAGAATTCTTTGTGGATAGCCAGGTACTTCTCTCTTGCTGCTTTGAAGATTCTATCATTGTCTTTGTCTTTTGACCAAGTTGTTAAACTTGGGACATTTTCGGCCACATGTTTTCAAAAATTCTTTCTGCCATGTCTCTCTTTCTGAGATTCCCACTTGTCTGTTGCTCCACTTGATAGTGCCCCACAGATCCCTTAAACTTTACTTACTTTTCTTCATTCTTCTTTCTGTCTAGACTGAAACTATTTGGATCTTTAAGTTTGCTGATTTTTTCTTCAGCTAGCTCAAATATGATTTTGAACCCCTCTAGTGTATTTTTTATTTCAGTTGTTTTACTCTTCAGCTTAAGAATTTATTTCTGGCTTGTCTTTATATTTTACACAATTTTATTAATATTCTTATTTTGTTTATATATTATCTATCATTGCCATTGTCTTCCTTTAGCCGTTTGAGCATCTTGACTGGTGTGCTCAGTGGTTGGAGTACCAATCGGCCTGTGCACTGAAGGGTCGCAGGTTCAGTTCCTGGTTAAGGGCATGTACCTGGGTTTCAGGTCTGATCCCTGACCCCAGTGGAGGCAACCAATTGATATGTCTCCCTCATATCAATGTTTCTTTCTTTCTCTCTATCTCTCTTCTCCTTCCCTTCTTTCCACTCTCTCTAAAAATCAATGGAAAAAAAATATCCTCAGATTGTACAAATAGGCCCCCAAAACTTCATCTTGGAGAAAACTTGAATATCTTCTCAATGTCTTTGTAATGTAGATTTTCTAACCCCATCTTCTCTAAGACCTAAGGGCCATTTTTTAAAATGCAAATATTTCTCACCATAAAAAAAAAGATAAAGGAGAAAATATTTGGACTTTGGGCATATGAGAAATCTTGGGTGTCTTTTCAAAAAATATTAGTAATTGAAAGGTCTCTGTTTGTACCTGTGTGTTGTCTACATGTATTGTAGATGTGAAATGTTTTTCTATCTCTGCTGGTATAGTTAAAGTCAATTTAACAAATTAAAATGAATTGTTTTGAAGGCAAACACTTGTAAGGTTTATTATATTGTTTTAAATTTATTTATTGAATTTATTGGGATGGCATAGGGTAATAAAATTATAAAGACTTCAGGTGTAAAATTCTATAATACATCATCTGTATATTCTATTGTGATGGAAGTCAAGTCTCCTTCCATCACTATTTATCCCCCTTTACTGTCTTCTAACTTCCACATCCACCTTTCTCTCTGGAAATCACCATGCTCTTGTCTATAAGGTGTTTTTTTTTTTAAATATGTTTTTATTGATTCAGAGAGGAAGGGAGAGGGAGAGAGAGATAGAAACATCAGTGATGAGAATCATTGATTAGCTGCCTCCTGCATGCCCCCTACTGGGGATAGAGCCCCCAACCAGGCATATGCCCTTGCTGGAATCGAACCCGGGACCCTTCAGTCCACAGGCCGACGCTTTATCCACTGAGCCAAACCAGCTAGGGCTCAGGTGTTTTTTTCTTAATTCCTTCACCTTTTTCACGCAGCCCCCCTAACCCCCTTCCTCTGACAGCTGTCTGTCTGCTCTCTCTATGCGTCTGTTTCTATCATGTTTGTTAGTTTATTTTGTTCATTAGATTCCACATATGAGTGAAATCCTCTGGTACTTATCTTTTTCTGACTGGTTTATTCACTCAGCATAATTGTCTCCAGGTCCATCCATGTTGTCACAAGTGGGAAGATTCCCTTCCTTTTCATGGCGAGTAGTATTTCATTGTGTAAGTGTACTTCTATGCGTCTGTTTCTATCATGTTTGTTAGTTTATTTTGTTCATTAGATTCCACATATGAGTGAAATCCTCTGGTACTTATCTTTTTCTGACTGGTTTATTCACTCAGCATAATTGTCTCCAGGTCCATCCATGTTGTCACAAGTGGGAAGATTCCCTTCCTTTTCATGGTGAGTAGTATTTCATTGTGAAAGTGTACTACAGCTTTTTTATCCACTCATCGACTGATGGGCACTTGTGCAGCTTCCAAAGCTTGGCTATTGTAGATAACACTGCAGTGAATATGGGGTGCACATATTCTTTCAAATGAGTGTTTTTGGTTTCTTCAGATATATTCCAACAAGTGAAATCGCTGGGTTATAAAGCAATTCCATTTTTTATTTTTTAACATAACTACATACTGATTTTCACAGTGGCTGCACCAATCTGAATTCCCACCAAAGGTGCCTGAGGGTCACCCTTCTCCACATCTTCGCCCACATGTTGTTCATTTTTTGTTGATGACACGTGTAAGGTGATATCTCATTGTGGTTTTAATTTTTCATTTCTCAGATGATTAGTGACATTGAGTATCTTTTCACATGTTTATTGGTCATATGTATGTCCTCTTCGGAGAAGTGTCGAAGTGTCTATTCAGATCCTATGCCCATTTTTAATTGGATTGTTTGTTTCTTTAGTGTTGTGTTATATAAGTTCTCTATATATTTTGTATATTAACCCCTTGTCAGATGTATCATTGGCAAATATGTTCTCCCATTCAGTGGGTTGTCTTCTCATCTTATTGATGGCTTCCTCTGTTCTGCCAAAGCTTTTTAGTTTGATATAGTTCCATTTGTCCATTTTTTCTTTTGTTTTCCTTGCCCAAGGAGCTATATCAGAAAAAATATTGCTATGAGAGATGTTTGAGATTTTACTGCCTATGTTTTACCATAGGATTTTCATGGTTTTGAGACTAACATTTAAGTCTTTAATCCATTTTAAGTTTATCTTGTATGTAATCTAAGAAGGTGGTTTATTTTCATTTTTATACATGTCTGTCCAGTTTTCCCAACACCATTTATTGAATAGACCACCTTCATCCCATTGTATGTTCTTGCCTCCTTTGTCAAATATTAATTGACCATAAAAGTGCAGGTTTATTTCTGGGCTCTCTATTCTGTTCCCTTGATCTATATGCCTGCTTATATACCATGCTGTTTTTATTGCTATGGCCTTGCAGTACAGTTTGATATCAGGCAGCATGATTCCTCCAACTTCGTTTTTCTTTCTCAAGATTGCTGTGGTTATTTGGGTTCTTTGTGGTTGCATATAAATTTTTGAAATATTTATTCTAGTTCTGTGAAATACACAATTGATATCTTGATAGAAATTACATTGAATCTATAGATTGTTTTGGGTAGAATGGACATTTTAATGATGCTATTTCTTTCTATCCATGAACACAATGTATGTTTCATTTATTTGTATATTCTTCCATTTCTTCTTTAATATCTTATAATTTTCTGAGTACAGGTCTTTTTCATCCTTGGTTAAATTTATTCCTAGTTATTTTATTTGTTTTAATGCAAGTATTGATGGGATTGTTTTCATAATTTCCCCTTTTGATAGTTCATTATTGATATATAAAAATGCAACTGATTTCTGGATATTTATTTTGTATCCTGCTTCTTTACTGAATTCATTTATCAGTTCTAGTAATTTTTGGTAGAATCTTTAGGGTTTCTATATACAGTATCATGTCATCTGCAAATAATGACAGTTTTACTTCTTCCTTCCCAATTTGGATGCTTTTTATTTCTTCTTGTCTCATTGCTGTGGCTAGAACTTCAAGTACTATGTTGAATAAGAGTGATGAAAGTGAACATCCCTGTCTTGTTCCTGATTTTAAGGGAAACACTTGTAGTTTTGACCATTGAGTATGATGTTAATTATGGGTTTGTCATTAAGGCCTTTATTATGTTGAGGTATGTTCTCTCTATTCTCACTTTGCTGAAAGTTTTTTTTTTATCATAAATGGGTGCTGAATTTTATCAAATGGTTTTTCTATAGCTATTGATATGATCATATGGTTTTTAAGTATTCATTTTTTATGTGGTGTATCACATTTATTAAATTGTAGCTCTTGTGCTAACTTTGCATCCCAGAATAAAGCCCATTTCATCATGGTGTCTGACCTTTTTAATATTTTGCTGGATTTGGTTGCTAATATTTTTTTTAGGATTTTAGTATCTATGTTCATCAGGAATATTGGCCTATAATTTTCTTTCTTTGTAGTGTCTTTATCTGGTTTTGGAATTAGGATAATGCTGCCCTTGTAAAACGACTTGGGAGTCTCCTTTCCTCTTGAATTTTTTGGCATAGTTTGAGAAGGTTAGGCGTTAGTTCTTCTTTGAGTGTTTGATAACATTTACCTGTGAAGTCATCCAGTTCAGGACTTTTGTTTGTTGTAAGTTTTTTTTATTACTGCTTCGATTTCACTAGTTTTAATCTATCTATTTGGATTCTTTTATTTTTCCTGATTCAGTTTTGGAAGATTATATGTTTCTAGGAATTTATCTGCTTCACCCAGACTGTCCAATTTGCTGGCATATAGTTGTTCATAATATTTTCTTAAAATCCTTTGCATTTATGTTATGTCAGTTGTTATTTTTCCTTTTTTATTTCTGATTTTATTTATTTGGGTCTTCTCTCTGTTTTTCTTAATGAGTCTGGTTAAAGATTTGTCAATCTTGTTTATTTTTTCAAAGAACCAGCTCTTGGTATCATTGATCTTCTATATATATATTTTTTAGACTCTATTTTGTCTATTTCTGCTGTGATCTTTGTTATTTCCTTCCTTCTACTCACCTTGGGCTTTGTATGTTATTTTTCAAGCTCCTTTAAGTGCACAGTTAGATGTTTGTTTGAAATGTTTCTTGTTTCTTGAGATAGGTCTGTAATGCTACAAGTTTCTCCCGTAGAACTGCTTTCACTGTGTCCAATAGATTTTGGGTTGTTGTGTTCTAATTTTCATCTGTTTCAAGGGTTTTTTATTTATTTCTATCTTGATTTCATTATTAACTCATTCATTGTTTAGTAACACATAATTTAGCTTCCATGTCTTTTTGTATTTTTCAGTTTTTTTCTTGTGATTGATTTCTACTTTCATACCATTATGGTAAGAGAAGATACTTGATATAATTTCAATATTCTTAAATTTATTGAGAGTTGTTTTGTGTCCTTGTTTTGTTTCTAGGGTCTACCTTAGGAAATAGTCCATGTGCACTTGAAAAGAATGTATATTCTTCTATTTTGGAAGGAAATGCTCTCAAGATATCAATTAAATTAATCTGATCTGGTGTGTCATTAAGGTTGCTGCTTCCTTGTTGATTTTCTGTCTGAAAGATCTAACCACTGATGTCATGTCAAAGTCCCCTACTATGATTGTAATTCTGTCAATCACTCCCTTTATGTCCATCATGATTTGCTTTAAATATTTAGGTGCTCCCAAGTTGGGTGCATAAATGTTTTCAAAGGTTGTATCCTTTTGGTGGATTGCTGCTTTTATCATTATATCATGTTTTTTATTTATCTCTTGTTATGGCCTTTGTTTGGAGTTTCTTTTGTCTGATATAAGTATTGCTACCAAAGCTTTTTTTTCCATTTGCATGACATATCTTTTTCCATCTCTTTACATTCAGTCTGTGTTTATCTTTCATTCTGAGGTGGTCTCTTGTACTTAGCATATATATGGGTTGTGTTTTTTTTTTGTTGTTGTTGTTGTTGTTGTTTTTATCCATTCAGCTATCCTATGTCTTTTGATGGGAGCATTTAAGCCATTTATATTTAAAATAATTATGAATAGGTATGTATTTATTGCTATTTTATTTTTTTAATTATGTTTCTCTGTTTTGCTTTCTTCCTTCTTCGTGAAGAAGGCCCTGTAACCTTTCTTGAAATACTGGTTTGGTGGTAACAACCTGCTTTAGCTTTTTCTTGTCTGGGAAGCACTTTATTTCTCCTTCAATTTTAAATGATAGCCTTGGTGGGTAAAGCAATTTTGGTTGTAGGTTCTTGCTTTGCATCACTTTCAATATCTCATGCCAGTCCTTTCTGGCCTAAAATGTTTCTGTTGAGAAATCAGCTGTCCATCTTATGGGAGCTCCCTTATAGGTAACCAATTGTCTTTATTTTGCTGCTTTTAAGATTCTCTCTTTGTCTTTAAATTTTATCATTTTAATTATGATGTATCTTGGTGTGGGCCTCTCTGAGTTCATCTTGTTTGGAACTCTCTGTGCTTTCCTAGACTTGTGTGTGTTTTTCCTTCACTAGGTTAGAAAAGTTTTCAGTTGTTATTTTTGCAAATAGGTTCTCCATTCCTTGTACTCTCTTCTCCTTCTGGCACTTACATGATTGGATCTACTTAGACTTCATGTTGTCCCAAAGCTTCCTTAAAATATTCTTAGTGTTTTAATTTTTTTTCTTTTTGTTGCTCTGATTGGGTGTTTTTTTTCTACTTTGTCTTCCAAATCATTGATTTGATCTTCTTCTTTATCCTACCTACTGTTTATTCCTTCCAGCGTATTCTTCATCTCAGATGTTGTATTCCTCATTTCCAACTGGTGTTTTTTTATGGCTTCTATGTCCTTTTTCATGCTGTTGTAGTTGTCACTAAATTCCTTGAGTATCCTTATAACCTGTTTTCTGAACTCTATATTTAATAAGTTGTTTGTCTCCATTTCATCTATGATTTTTGGGGGAGATTTTTCCTGCCTGTTTGTGTGTGTGTGTGTGTGTGTGTGTGTGTGTGTGTGTGTGTGTGTGTTTAAATTTGGGGCATGTTTCTTTGTATTTGTTTCTATGTATTAGGTAGATCTGCTGTAGTTGTCAGGGTGAGGCTAGCAGAGTTTATCAGAGCAAAACAGACTAAGAGTTGGCCATATGAAGGCTCTGCACTGGTTGGGTGTGCGAGTGAAAAAGGCCCCCATCCTAGATCCACACAACTCAGTCTGTTTCAGATTCTTCCTCAAAGCCCAATGTCAGTAGGGTGGGGCCACCAGGAGTGGAGAGTGTGGGGCTAGTGAATCTTTTGTGAGGGGGAGGTGTGGATTAGGTTTGGAGAAAGGTGAAGGGAATGGTGCCTGCCCCAGAACCACATAATTTAGTCTGTCCCAGATTCTGCCCAGCCATTGTCAGGGTAGAGCCACCATGAGACATGAGGGTGGGGCCATTGGGAGCCTGACGGGTGGTGTTAGATGATTTCCCATTAGAGGAAAGCACCAGTCAGGTTCACAGGAAGGTGGGAAAAATAGCCCCTGCCCCAAAGCCATAGAACTCAGTAACTGACACCCCCTGCATCTGCCCTGATCTCTATACCTTGGCCCAGGAAGCTGACTTCTCGGCAGGGCACAAGCTCCACAGAGGGTAAGGCTATTGCATTCCCCCAGGCTGATGCCACAAAAAGGGGAGTGCTCCACCCAAGTAAGATGGCATCTGTGGTGTGGGAGCAGACCTCAGCTCAGGGATCCTGGCAGCTGCCTTTCCAGCTCTCTTCCCAGAGCCACAAACTTCAGTTTCTCCTCACGTGACTCTAGTCCACTCTGCCCTTCCTTTGACAGATCCCTGAGTGAGTGGATGCAAACAAGATTTTGTGCATTGGCCTTTTAAGAGGGCAAATGTCTTGAGCAGATTCCCACATCTCGCTGGCAGACAGAATTCCCCTCTGATTTTCACAGCCAGATGTTATGTGGGCACCGTAAGGAATCTGGTGCTCTGGGCTGGAGAACCTGGCTTGGGGTTGAGACCCCACATTTCTCAGAGGTAACCCCTGAAGTTGAGATATCCATCTAGAATCTCAGTTGCCACCTATGGGACTGGGTCCAGTCCTTTTTGAGTCTCTACCCTTCCCACCAATCTCAATGTGGTGTCTTCTGTAAATGTTTTGTTATAAGACATCTCTTCAGCTAGTCTTCGCTTGGTTGTTAAGGGTAATTCAAATTTGACATTTTAAAACTCAGAAATATAGGACTAACCCAAAGGCTATTCAAGTCCATGTGATCTAGGATTAATCTTTAATAAATAAAAGTACTCACTTCTTTGAAAGACTGCTGCCTCTTAAATTGTAAGTTTCTCTTTGGCTTCTGACCTCTCTTCCTTTGACTGAGGTCAAATGCCTTTATTTGAGATTAGGAGGGGATTGCAGGGGTGGAGTGGAGTGGAGTGATTGCCCCAGGGATGCTTGTTGCAGTGCCCATGTGCAGCTACTGCCTCAACAATTTGCCACCACATAAGGGATTTTTTTTTCCTCAGGAGGGTGTTTCTTTATGGCTCTTAAGCTTATAAGAGATTCATGGGGGGAAGCGGGGGAGAACAACCTGGATTTACTACCACATGAAGACTATTCTTTTTTCTCATAAGGGGCTTCTTTCATGGCTCTAACACTTGTAAGAAGTGTCCTGGGGGTGAGTAGTTCACTGGGATTTTTTTTCTGGTGGGTAAGTATTCATTTTTGTTGCATACTCTTTTTTTTTTCTTTGTCTTCTGTGCCATTTGTCATAAGAAGGAAATTTACTGGGGGTTAAATCCAATGAAGTTTTTCCTTTAGTCTTGAGAGTTTGGATTTTGAGCTATGGGAATACTCTCTTTGGTCCCTGCCTTCTGGAAGGTGCCTATATTGTTACCAATTTAGATCATCCAGGCCCTTACTGCAGGGACCCAATCTCCTGGAAGGACCATCTGTCTCCTTCAGTGTCACCTAGCCAAAACCAAAGCGTTCAGCAACACAAGCTATATTCAGTGGCCAGAGAACGGAGAAGTAGGAGTTGAACTCACAGATCAACTTTTCTTTTTAAAGAAGTCTGGGGAGCCCTGACTTGTGTACTCAATGGTTGAAGTATTGGGCCATGCACCGAAGGGTCATGGATTCAATTCCCAGTCAAGGGCACATACTTGGGTTGCAGATTCGATCCTTGGTCCTAGTCAGGGCATGTGCGGGAGGCAACCAACCAATGTGTTTCTCTTATATTGATGTTTCTCTCTTTTTCTATCTCCCCTCCCCCTCACTTCCACTCTCACTAAAAATCAATGGAAAAAATATCCTTGGGTGAGGATTAAGAAAAAGAAGTCTAGGGAGATTGTTATGGAGATAACATATAAGGGGAGACATATGCATTAGTTTTTGTGTAATAGGCAGTCTCTTTCTGGAATTGAGGCACCACTCATTTTCTTTTCTTATATGGTTTGAGTTGGATCTGACATAGTGCCAGTGGGTGTGACAGTCAGCATGCTAATATATTATAATTACAGTATAATGAGGTTTAGGGTCTCTTCTGGTGGTCAGTGCCGTCTTGGTTCAGGGCAGTTTTGGTCAGTTTTTGTTATACTAGCCTCCTTCCTTCTTTTGTGTTTTTCCTATGATTGACATGGAAAGATAAGTACATAAGGTTTCAACAGCTGAAGGCCTACTGCCATGGTGACACAATCAACATGAACTTGGCAGCCAATTTAACAGATTGGGGATTCCCAGCAACTGGTCAGATGCACAGGAATTTACCTGGGGCTTATACTTGGCATTTCTTTATCTTTTTATCCCACTACGCCAGCTCTCAGGGCAATTTTTCTTTAACATGAGACCTTCACCTGAAGTCTTTTCCTTGGGAACTCCACCTGGTTACATGTGCAGACACCCTAGTTCCTCCTCTTTTGCCTTTTTAATAACATGTACCAGCTTTCCCCAAACAATTTAAAACCCTAATGGCCATTCTGAGGAACCTTTGCTTTAGTTAAGTCCACCTTAAGAGCCCCAGTCCCGTCCCATAGAGGATTCTAAGCCTCTCAGAGACAGCTGATTCTTTGATTGGTATGCAGAAGCTTCTAAAGCACAAAATGACGTCAAAAACAGGGTTAAAAGGATCTTTAAAAATCATTTTGCCATCTGGGAAGGGCTTCAGAATTTCTTACTGTTTGTCTTGCCTATTGACCAACTACTTAAAAAAATTAATAACTCTATGACCAGAAATTTGGTAGAATTAAAAGCTAAAATTCAAAGTCTGATAGAAATTTTTAGGTCTTTAAAGAAACTCCCAAAGGCCTCCTGCAAATACTAAAAAATGTAAACACAGTCTCCTGAGCCTGAAACCAAAGTAAAATGATGATAAAGAAGAGCGTGTTAGATGGGTACACAGCTGAGTAGGCTCCCTTGTGTAAATCCAGCTGTTAGCATCGGTAGCTAGTTATCAGTAAAAGGAAGGGAGCAAGGAGAATCAGACATTAAGAAGCCTAATCAGCTACAGAGCTGAATCAGACAATAAGCCTGATTAAGTATGGAAGTTACAGCTTCAGACACCCCAAGGCATCGCAGCATTTCTCTGCCAAGGAGATTAACACCCCTCCCTCTCCCATGTAGGGAGGAAGGACTGGCTTTTCCAATACCTCCAGGGTACAACTGGTCTACTCCCCAGACTAAGAGGGGGGAGAAGTAAACAATAAAGGAGAAATCACTGTGCTGGGATTTCTGCTCAGTAGAAGCCAAGATGGCTCAGGGGGAGGTCCCACTATCATACATGCACAGTAGGAACTAAGGGGCAGAGTCTAGCTTGGGAAAGGATTGGATTGGATAAGGGACACAGAACCCCAGAAGGTTAGAGAGAACCCAACACCAGCCTGCAAAGGATTGGGAAGTTGATTTGTTAGTTTGAAAGGGTACCTTTCAAAGCCCAAGATAATATAAGTTATAACCTCTCTCTCTCTTCTCTCTCTCTCTCTCTCTCCCTTCCCTTCTCTTGGACATTTGTTCATGAATTCTCCCAGACAGGGACTGAACTAATGGCCCTATTTCTGGGCCTGATGAAGACAAAGCTGGACTTTTTCCACAGCAGGATGGCCAGAACCCGGGAGCAGCCTTCTATTTCTATCCCAATAAATCTTACCACAATACCTCAACCTCCCATGTGTGTGTCTCCCAAAATGCGTTTCTTGCAACTCTGTGAAAAGACTCCATTTACACTGGCAGCATAGCTATCCTACTCCAAGTGTCTTAAAAATGTTTGTCAAGGACAAATACATATTTTAAAAATCTTTTTCACAAGTAGTAAAAGCCTTAGTCATCTGAACAAATAATCTATTTCATTATTTATAAACTAGTGAGTTTTGCATTGTTCTGCCTGTCTCATGGCTAAAATTTTAAAACAAAACTATCTGATCTTTGGTTGCATCTGTTTATATATATGTATGTATTGTGGAATTTGACAAGCTCAGAGGAGGCCTGCATGGCAGCATTGCAAATCTAGAGACCTAAAATAACGACATAGGATGGCCTGAAATAAAAACTTTCTAGTTAAAATCAAGTCATGGTGGATAGTCATGTCCTAGGCTGGTATCTTTCTTGACAAAGAGCAATCTTTACCTTAAGTGAGCCTGTTTATTGTCTTTTGCATCTTGGATAACATAACCTTTGGAAAGTCAAGGTAATTTTTTTCCTGACTCCTAAAGGCACAGTTTTTTACCAGAGCAGGAGCCACAGAACCCTCATTGTTATTGTTAACCATGTTAATGGTTAACTGTTAACTATCCTATATCCACCTATGAAAAAGAAGTATACATCTATTTGTTTTACTTTTTATCCAATCCCAGAGATTTCCTTGCTTTGCTTTCTCCCACCTCTCTAATATATCACCAATTAATTTCATGTAACCCCCTTACACCTTCCCTTGGATTATGATGAATAAAGTAAGTGGTAAAATTGCCATTTTGGGGAGAATTTTCTTAATCTATTAAGATTTTGCTTCCTGTTGCTGTTAGTTTGGCTCAAATAAGCTCATAAAAATTCTTACATGTTTGGATGCGTCTTATGTTGACATTTAGTCTACCTCCAGAGGATATTATAAACTTGATTTGCAAAGACCTCTGTGAAACTCGAAATTAAACTGGAATGCATGGTCCTCTGGGCAAGATGCAAAGATGGCTTCCTGGGTTCCTGTCCAGGGGATTCAAAGAATGAAGCCACGGAGAAAAGGTGTTACAGCAAAAGATGGAAATGTATTGGGAAACAAGTACAGGTCCCACGTGGGGAGGGGGAGAGACCCACCAAGTCCCTCTATTCTAAGCTTTATAAAGGCTGCAGTTCTTTGTGTCCTGATATCCCCTCTGATTTGTCACTAAAGCAGCTTCAGAGCTCAAACCCCACATGGGGTTCCCCTCTGTATCTCCCCATTGTTCTTCTATTCCACGTGACCTTCCTCTTTATTCTTCGAATGGGTGGCTTCCTCTCCCTTTATTCTATGAATGTGTACCTTTTGGCAGCTCCCAGCCCCCTTATTCTGTGAATGTGTACCTTTTGGCAGCTCCCAGCTTTGCAGCCCCACGGTTCTCCCCCATGGACCCCCTAATTCCTAAATCTCCCTAAACCTGTCTATTTTTACCCCTAAAAACTCCTTTCATCTGTTTAATTGGCTGAAAGAAAATAAGCACTTATGTAAATTAAGAAAAATAATAAAAACTCACTCAAATGTTTTTCAGGTTATGGGTAAATATTTAGTATTGAAGCTAATTTAAGTTGTTGGTTTAATTAATTTAAAAAGACCTGTCTTTAGATTTATACACATTTTTATGATACTTTTATTTTGCCTGAGTTTACTGAAATAAGTTCATGTTTTCTCTCTAGCAAAATTTGTCAACAGAAAAAATAGTTTGGGATAATAATTCTGTCTGATGTCTCATGAAGTTTTCACAGGTAATCTAAACATAATTGTTGAGAACTAATAAATTAAGTAGATGTAAATAGAATAAAATGTGTTTAAGTAAACTTTTTAGCAATAATTATATTTTATAGGTACTTAAAAATTGCTTCCTCAATCTCTGGTAAGTTGAAACTTAAAAATTTGCTAGCTACCTTAAATGATGGTTAGTCATTGAATAGCTAGATCGTTTCCAAATAAAACACAAAAATATTAATTTCTGAACATAGATTATTTACCTTTGGCTTCTTACTACAAAGGAGCTAAAAGACAAATTTGGATTTGTTATGTTTTGCACTTTGTTGAGGAAGCATAAAAATTATAAAATATATTTGTCAATAAAAGAGGCTGTGTTTTTAGAGATCATTAAACAACTTAATGGTTTTGCCAATCTGTAGAAGCCTGCTATAACAACTCGTAGTTGCTTACTTTTAGCTTTTTAAATGATAAGTTAACATTTTTAATGGTTAAGAATTCTAATTCAGGTGGAAGAAATTAATATAACATTGGTTATAATACCAGCATAAGGCTGCTTTCACTGGAATGTCATGTTTGAGAGAGACACACATCACCCCAGACAGCATTAGGCATCCTCCTCAGTTTATGCAGCCCCACGCAATGGACTTGTTCTGCTTGCATCCAGTTTTTTCATTAGTTCCCTTGACCTTGCCTGATGCTTGAGGGTGACAGGTACAGTGAAAATGCCAAGAAGTTTCCAAGGCTGTATGATTTGCTCAGTGAAGTGAGTGCCTCAATCACTAGAGATTGTGAAAGTTAGACCCAAATTGAGAAGCATATTTCCTAAAAGTTTCTTTGCCACTGTGAAGGCATCAGCCTTGCAGCAGGGGAAAGCTTCAATCCATCTGGAAAACACACGACAACAACAAGAACATATTGATAGGCCACACTAAAGAACAATTGCATGAAGTCCAGCTTAAATGCACTGTGGTAATGAAGGAATAAACAACAGCTGAAAAGTAAGGTTTGTCAGGGAGCCCTGAAGAATGCGTGACCATCTTGGGTTTCCCATAGCCCAGACTACTTGTTTAATTTATAGCCATTGTTTACCCACATTAGTTTCTCTAACTTAGGAGCAGACTGCTATCATGCTACAAGGGCGTCAGGATGGTGAAAGTCTAGCAATAGGGGGCCGTTTTTGGGGACGTACAATGGATGAAGAGCTGCCTCTTATGAATGAACAATAAAAGTGGTTTCTTGAGACAGAATCTACTCTTGGTAAAGATGGTGTGAAGATTGTTGAAATTACAGCCAGGGATTTAGAATATTACATAAGCTTAGTTGATAAAGCAGAGGCAGGTCTTGAGAGGATTGACTGCAATTTTGAAAGAAGTTCTACTGGGGGTAATATGCTATCAAACAGCATCCCATGCTGCAGATAAATCATTCATGAAATGAAGAGTCAATCAATGTGAAAAATTTGACTATTGTCTCATTTTAAAAATTGCTTCAGCCATCACCACCCTAATCAAACAGCCATCAGCATCAAGACAAGAGCCTCCACCAGCAAAAATACTACAACTTGCCAGAGGCTTAGATAATGGTTAGCAATTTTTAGCAGTAGAGTATCTTTAACATCTTTGTAGATATTAAATTCTGGTTCCAGTCATTTTCTTTGAAGCTTTGTTATGTAACTATAAACTGGACTGCATCCTGAGTTTTAGTTTTCTACAACTCACCAAACTGAAGTTTCCCATTTTCTCCCACCTTCCAATTTTCCCCACGAAGCTCCTGGGAAGGGACAGTCCCAGGTCTTCCTCACGACCCAGATGGCAGCCTGACTTCAGGGGCTTGAATCTCGCAGCTGAAGAAGACCCCTCCTGACTCCTGTTCTTGCACACACGCTGGAGACCTTCAAATCAAATCGACTAGGAAGAGAAGTACCTGACACTGATGTAGATTGCTCCTCCCCAAAACGCCAGATCAAGACTTTCTACTTCAACCAAACAGAAAACCTTTCTTCTTTTCTTTCTTTCCTTCACTCTGGCATTAACCTGGAAAGATAATGCCATCAGCTGCATCTCTCAGGCCATCGCTAAGGGGAGTCAGCTCTGGAACGTAGAACATGTTTTTATTTCCAGCTGGTAGAGAGCCTAACTGACCCCTGCTTTGAATGGGCAATTGTGCCCCAACAGGATTAATCTTTGTATGTGGTGGTTATTATTCTCCATGGGCTCATGAATGACTAGATGGCTGGTTCACAGCTGGACAATCACTTTTAAATTTTTTAACTGCAGCTCTTACCTGTTCTAGAAAGAACCTACCAGAAGGCATCCATGTTTAAGGAATCACTTCCTTCGGCAGGGCCATATTTTCCTGGTTAGAAATAGATACAAATGGGAATATAATCAGAAACTCCTTCTTAACTCTTGGAGACATTGCAGATTATGTTGTTAGGCAGGCTTAAAATATGCAGCAAGCCATGCTGTAAGTAGATGTGCTGCCATCCAGGCTTTGTTGTTGCATTTACAGAGCACAAGCAGAGTAGAGCAAGCATGCTTCCTAGGGCCCTAGCATTTTTGGAATGGTCGATGAGCATTGGAGTCACCAGCTGTATTAGCCCCTAAGAAGGGAGTTAGCTTGTCCTTTGAAGCCAGGCATTGACTTCTCTTTAGCTGTAAAAGTCCCAGACGGCATCTTCTTCCAATATAGAGCTGTTTTGTCTACATTAAAAATCAGTTGCTTGGTGTAGCCACATCATTAGTTATCTTCATTCATCTTCTGTGTAGCTCTCAACAGCTTCCACCTCAGCACTTGCTGCTTCACCTGCACTTCCTGTTATGGAGACGGCTTCTTTCCGTGAACCTCATGAGCCAACCTCTACTTGCTTCAAGCTTCTCTTCCGCAGCTTCTTCAGCTCTCTCAGCCTTCGTAGAATTTAAGAGTCCAGGCCTTGCTCTGAGTTAGGTTTTGGCTTAACGGAATGTTGTGGCTGGTTTGACCTTTTATCCAGCCCACTGAAACTTTCTGTATTTCAGCAATAAGACCATTTCCATTTATCATTCATGTGTTTCCTGCAGTAGCACTTTTAATTTCCTTTAAGAACTTTTCCTTTGCATCCACAACTTGCCTGTTTGGTGTGAGAGATGTATCTTTCTTGGTTTTTGACATGCTTTTCTCACTGAGCTTAATCATCTCTTGCTTTTGATTTAAAGCTAGAGACATGTGACTTTTTTTTTAACTTGAACACTTCGAGGCCATTGTAAAGTTATTAATTGACCTAATTTCAATATTGTTGCATCTCAGGAGATAGGGAGACCTGAGGAGAGGGAAGATGAGGGAACAGCAGTCAGAACACACACAACATTTATTAAGTTCACCATTTTATGTGGGTACAATTCATGGAAAATAGTTGCAATAGTAATATCAAAGGTCACTGATCACAGATCACCATAACAAATACAATAATAATGACAAAGTTTAAAATATTGTAAGAATGACTAAAATGTGACACTGAAACATGAAATGAGCAAATGCTGTTGGGAAAGTGGAGCCAAATGACTTGTTCAATGCAGGATTGTCACAGACCTTCAGTTTGTGAAAAAAGGCAATATCTGTGAAGCACAATAAAGCAAAGTGAAATAAAATGAGGCACGCCTTTATATGACATATCTGTAGAAATGTGAGTCTGAAGTTCAAAAGAGAAGTCTGATCTAGAAATGTAAATTTGTGAATCATGACAGATAGGGGGACTTAGGAAGGGAGAGATAAAATCAGGAGACTACACAGCATCACCAAGGAAGTGAGTATAGATGAAAAGGACAGCAAAAAATAGGACCCTGGGGCACTCTAACATTGAAAGATGAAGAAAAAGAGAACACTGCAAAAACAGATGAGTGACCAGTGAGGTGAGAAACGTAGCAAGAGAGTGCTGTGTCTTAAAAGAAAACGGAAGAGATTGTTTCACAGAGGAGAGAGTGAGCAACCCTATGAAGTGCTTCTGATACTAAGACTTGCCTATAGAGTGGCACCATGTAGCGTCCATTGGAGATGTATCAAGTGTAGTTTTGGTTGCAGATGGGGATGAAAGCCCCATTGGAGTGGACTTCAAAGAGCAGGGGAGGGGAGAACTTGCAGACGATGGGTAGAGATAATTTTGAAGCAGTTTGCTAAAGAGGAGGGCAAAAAATTGGGAAGCTGTTTGTAGAAAGTGGGTCAAGGGTTAGCGATTTAGAAAGGGAGAAATAATAGTATGTCTGTTTAGCAGTTGGGAATAACCCCATAGAGAGTGTACAGTTGATGTGGTAGAGGACAGAGAACTGCTGTTGGCCAAATGCCCTTGAGTAGGTGAGAGGCGAGGGGATTTAGTGCACAGGTTAAGGCAATGTCTCTTGATAGGGGCTTGGAAATTTCTATCTGCATCTCAAGAAGGAAGGCGAATCTTCAGTGCAGATGCTGCTGGTGGTGGGAGTCTGAGGAATTTCACTTCTAATTGCTTTACTTTTCTTAGTGAAGGAGAGAGCAAAGTCATCAGCTGAGAGTGAAGACAGGAGATGAAGTGATGATGAGTGAAGACAAGTATGAAAGAACTGTTTGGGAGGGTAAGTTGAACAAAGAACTCTATACGACACTTGCCAGACAGGATTACGGTTAATTTGCAGTTCATGTCATTAGATCAAAATGAGACCATTAGCCTGGTCACACTGTAAAGTCATGAATTGGCCTGATTGTCTCAGGGAATAGGGAGGCCTGAGAAGAGGGAGAGAGATGGGGAATGGCTGGTTTCCAACCAAACTGGCTTCCCTCAGTTGCGTTCAGTTGCATGGAGAGTTTGATCTAACCTGCATTGTGGTTTTTGTCAAGTACAATGAAGCAAAAGAGGGGTAAGGTAGTTGAGGATGTGTGCAAGGACGTGATTAGATTAGAGTTGATTAAGTAGGGGAGAGAGAGGAAGTGAAATGGGAAATGCACAGTGGAATAGTGGTGGAACAATAGATCAGAAGTCCTAGAGGCAAAGGTTTGATGAAGGCAGTACATTAAAGGAATGAGCTGAAAAGACAGGAGGTGTGGCCTGAGAGTGAAATAGATGAGTGATTATGAAGAAGTTACAATTACTAAAACCAAGGTAGGGCATGACCCTGGGGGCATATGACTAGGGGGAGGATAAATAAGCTCATTGGAGAAAATAAGGGTCTGTTTTCTTTTTTCTTTTTCTTTTTCTAGAGTTACTGTATTATTTATTTATATTACAACTGTAAACTTACTTTTGCCCACCCCTGTATAGTCAAATTTATGAAAACTAAAGGCGAATACAAAGCTTAAAAGCAGTTCAGGAGAACTGACACATTATCAACAGGATAAAAACAATTTGAACAACATTAGATTTCTTTTTTAATTTAAATTCTTTATTGCTTAAAGTATTACATATGTTTTCTTTTCCCCCATTGACTTCTCCTTGGCTGCTCCCACCCCACAGCACATGCCCTCAGCCCCCTACTGTCTGTGTCCATGGGTTATGCTTATATGCATGCATACAAGTCCTTTGGTTGATTTCTTACCCCCCCCTCCACTGCCTTCCCTCTGAGGTTTGACAGTCTGATCAATGCTTCTATGTCTTTGGATCTATTTTTGTTCATCAGTTTATGTTGTTCATTATATTCCACAAATGAGTGAGATCATGTGATAGCTATCTTTCTCCCACTGGCTTATTTCGCTTAGCATCATGCTCTCCAGTTCCATCCATGCTGTTGCAAATGGTAAGAGTTCTTTCTTTTTTTACAGCAGCATAGTGTTCCATTGTGTAGATGTACCACTGTTTTCTAATCACTCATCTGCTGATGGGCACTTAGGTTGTTTCCAAATCTTAGCTATTGTAAATTATACTACTATGAACATAGGGGTGCATATATCCTTTCTGATTGGTGTTTCTGGTTTCTTGGGATATATTCCTAGAAGTGGGATCACTGGGTCAAATGGGAGCTCCATTTTTAATTTTTTGAGCAAACTCCATACTGTTCTCCACAGTGGCTGCACCAGCAGTGCATGAGGGTTCCTTTTTATCCACATGCTCGCCAGCACTTTCTGTTTGTTGATTTGTTGATGGTAGCCATTCTGACACGTGTGAGATGGTACCTCATTGTCATTTTGATTTGTTTCCTTTTCTTACCAGCACAGAGGTTGGGACACAGTAAGCACTCAATGAGCATCTATTGAATGAATGGGATGACTGACAACTACCTTGACGGCAATTTTGATTAAGTTTCTATCTTCCCTGTGCCATCCCATTTGCTCTTAGCCCAGGATTGCTCAGGCAAAACTGTTTGAGATCAACGGGAATTAGCACGGGTGACCATTGGCACCACTGCGCAACCTGCAAAATTCCTAATAGTGGCGCTTGCTTTTCTTTATTATTTTATTTTTTAAATTACAGTTGGCATGCAATATTGTATTCGTTTCAGGTGTACATCATAGTGGTTAGACATTTATATAACTTGGGAAGTGATTCCTCTGAGAAGCCTAGTACCCACCTGTCCCATACATAGTTATTACAATATTATTGACTATATTCCCTCTGCTGTACTTTACATCCTGTGACTATTTTGTAACTACCAATTTGTGCTTTATAATCCCTTTCCCCTTTTCACCCAGTCCCCCAACCTCACTCCCATCTGACAACCATCAGTCTGTTTTCTGTATCTATGGGTCTGTTTCTATTTTGTTTGTTCATTTACTTTGTGTTTAGGTTCCACATATAAATGAAGTTACATGGTATTGGTATTTCTCCGTCTGACTTACATTACTTAGCATAATACCCTCTAGGTCCATCCAAGCTGTCACAAATGGTAAGATTTCATTCTTTTCTCTGGCCGAGTAATATTCCATGGTGTGTTTTCAGTACGTATTTAACAACTTCTTGTGCAGAGTCTTCCAGGTCCTGCTTGGTCTCACTGTCTCCTGCTCCACCATTTCCTCCAAACCCCAAACCTGCTCTGGGACAGGAATAACATTGCTCATTTTTACTTCAGAGTGAATAGCCATGGAGTCTCTCCTAGGAAAGCACACATTTTAACTGAGGGAATGAAAGGTTTGGCTCCTATGGAAATATTACAGGTCACGGGGGCGGGGGGCGGGAAGCATAGTCTGGGGTCAGGAGAACCGCATCCTGAAATCAGACCAGAGAAGCACAGCTGCCTCGTCAGCCTCTGCCCTGGGTGGCCCTGCATCTGCGGGAAAGTCTCCCCATAGACCCGTTGGCTTCCCTTTTCATTCCACTGTTCTGAGGGCACAGCCTGCAGTCCTGACACATTAATCCCATAATGTGAGGAAGGATGCCAAGACAGGAAGAAAGGGTGTGAGGGGGCCTCCCAGGAGGGGCACCTGGGAAGACAGCCCCCGTTTACACCTGTTGTGGGGAGGCTGAAACCACCACCCCCAACCACCCCCAGTGGCTCTCAAACAGTTAACTCGGTGAGTTAGGGCAAGATCCAGTGATAATGATTCCGTATTCTTTTTCATTTCTGTTTTATTTAACTTTGTTGAAGTATAACTTATACACTGTGTTCAATTATCTTTATTTAAATGTAATGTGCAAACTATATACACTACATGCACATTTCAAGTTAACACTCCAATCAAGACCTAGAATGTTGCTGTCACCCCAGAAGTCTCCCTGTACTCTCCTGCAGTCAATTCTCCCCTACCGCCACCGCAAGAAACCATGGCTCTATTTTCTGACACTATAGATGAGAGTTGATTGTTCTGGAACCTTACATAAATGGAACCGTGCAATCTGTCCTCTTTGGGGTCCAGCTTCTTTTATTAAACACAATGGCTTTTGAGATTCATTCATGTTGTTGCTTATTTTTTTCTATGCTGATTAGTGTCCTGATGAATAGATGTACCACAATTTATCAGTCTCTGTCTACTCACCTGTTGATGGCCATTGTGTTGTTGGGTCTTTAAATTGTTCAAATGGATTAGCAGTTAAGCTTCACTTAGTACCAGGCAGTGACAGAGGCTAGGAACACTGACCACCACTGTCAGCTCCAGTGACAGGAACAGTGAAGTCAATGGGCAGAATTGTTAACATTTGTCTCCTCGGCTTTTTCTTTAGCACAGGTTCCTCTTCCCTG
Source organism: Myotis brandtii (assembly GCF_000412655.1). Classification (NCBI taxonomy): domain Eukaryota; kingdom Metazoa; phylum Chordata; class Mammalia; order Chiroptera; family Vespertilionidae; genus Myotis; species Myotis brandtii. Next base: position 103,425 of record NW_005371827.1, on the reverse strand, counting down.
GGCTCTGCTGGCCAGCTGGGGCAGGCGGCAGGCGGCAGGCTCCGGCAGATGCCAGGCTCAGGCAGCGGCAGGGCAAGTGGCCAGACAGCTAGTGAGGTATGAGGGGACTTGGGGTAGCGCAGAGACTTGGCTGGCCTGCTTGCTGTGGGGTCGTGTCTTTTTGAACATTAGTGGTTTTTATATCGTGCGGTAACCTGGTGTCCCAATTTCAAGCTGGAGTGGGGTTACTCAGGAGTTCTAAGTAATCTTCCAGGTGGCCCACCAACTAGGCTAGTTTAGGACCCACTAGTTCATAGAGTGTCCAGTCTGTAGAAGCCACCAGGAGTGGGCTGCCTTTGCCTGGGATTCCAGTCCCACTCCCCTGTCTACTAAAGCACTTGAATCACAAGGCGATCACTTTGGAGAACAGCAGAACCAGATATAACTACAGCAGAGCCGCTCTGAACACACATGTAGATTCTCCAATCCAGTCATAGGCACTCTGCTAGAAAAATAGAGCCAGTCCTGTATTTCTTGAACAACATGGTCCCTAAATGCAAGTCAACCACTTCATCTGGTGCTGGGGGAAGTAGGGAAGTAGCAGCCAGATCTGTGCTCTTGAAGATAAATGTGTCTGACCGCACAATTTCTCCAGATTGTGTGCTTTGTACTTTATGGAAGATCTAGGGGACGTTTAAGGGTAACCTGGACAATGCAGGAGTTTCACATTAGGACGTGCGGCTTGATAGTAGATGCTGTTCTGAGAGCCTTTCATTCACAAATGTGCTTACATTTCTATCTAGTTTCATCCTCACACCCAGGCTCTGGGCAGACAGGGCGACTACTGGTCCCTGCTTTGCAAGTGGGGATGCTGGCGTGCAGAGTAGTGCGTGGGCTGGGACCGGGGAGAGGGAGACACCCATCACTGCAAGTGCAGCATGGGACTCTTGTCTTTATTTAAAACAACCATGTTTTGCCCCAGATGGTTTGGCTCAATGGACAGAGCATTGACCTGCGGACTGAAGGGTCCCAGGTTTGATTCCAGCCAAGGGCACATGCCTGGGCTGTGGGCTCGATTCCCAGTAGGGGGCGTGCAGGGGGCAGCGGACCAATGATTCTCTCTCATCATTGATGTTTCTATCTCTCTCTCCCTCCCTCTTCCTCTCTAAGATCGATAAAATATATTTAAAAACACACACACAACAACCATGTTTTGTTCATGATGGGCTTTTTCCATTAACTTTCACTTTTAAAATATTGTGTTCAAATATTATTTACCTTGATTACTGAATCTTTTGCACCCCAGGCGAGTGCCTCAGTTGCCTCCCTCTAGTCTTGGCCCTGCAGGCTGGATGTATTAGCCTAAATGCCTATGAAGTGGCATTTATCACATGTCAAGAGGGATGGATAGCAGGAATTTCGTATGGTTCAACCTAATGGATCCTCCCAGGATGGAGTCGTGAGGGCCCACTCGGGTCTGCATGCTGCATGTGACCGCTTCATTGTTCCATGCAGGGTCCTCAGCTTGGCTGCACCTAGAACCCAGCAGGGGCTGTTAAAGCCAGAGCCCCCGGCTGGGGGTGGAGACTGGCATGTGTGTTTTCAAAAAGCTCCTCTGGGCAAACCTCTGGCTTCCAGCTCCTGGATCAAACTGGGCTTCTGGGTTTGAATTCTGGTGTGGACACATTGTAGCCACAAGATCTGAGGCAAGTCCCAAGTTGTGAGTGTTGAGTAATGTGGGTAAAGTCCAGCACAGTGCCTGGCACCTAATAAATCCCGGGTAGCCATTACCGAGTGCTGAGGTTCAGAGAAGTTAAGTAAGTCAGTGAGGTCACACAGCAAGTTAAAGAAAGAGTTGGATTTGGATCCCAGGTCTGTCTGGCCCCGTAGCCAGAGCCAAAACATCTATACTTGACACCCTCTGAGTGTTCCCTCCAAGGCTGGTGGAACCCGGTAATGGGCCCACAGGGTTTTCCAATGAGCCTGTTCCACACCGCCACCCAGGAGGACGCCCTTGGCCAGAGCTGAGCTGGCCAGGCAGAGAGAGGAGGCGCTGCGGCCTAAGCGAGGGGCTCCTTAGCTGGGGGATTTCCCTCCCGCAGGGGAAGCCCCCTGAGCCTCTCTATTAGCTTGTGCGGTTCACCCCAAACTTTTGCCTGAGCTACCAGCTGCCTTCCCAGCTTCACTTACTGGAATCTCCTTTTAACATTTCTGTTCTGGCTTCCGTTCCTAGCCCTCAGCCCAGACCAGAGACTTCCTGAATGTTGAAACTGTGGGCACCACTAGGACCTCTGCCTGGTGGGACATTTTCCCCTTTTCCTTTCGGCCAGGCCTCAGGGCAAAGAAAGTGAGTGAGCCGGCCAGGCTCATCTCCTGCCAACTCCCCTCCTCACCTTCCATCCCAGATGGCCCACCCATGTGAGGCGCGCTTGCCATTCCTCCTGCCGGGGGGCCCTGTCTTACCTTGCTCTCCGGGTAAACCTGTGGTCATCCGCTAAACCCGGATCTGATTGGAAGCTCATCGTGGTATTCCCACCCCTGCCGCCTCCTTGGGCCACGTCCGTCCCCTCCAGCGCTTCCATTGTCACCACACTTAACAGAAATCTTCTGGAATTCAGTTGTACCCACCTCCATCCTGCAGACTAGAGTGCACCTTAGGGCAGAGGCTGTTCCCTTCATCTCCCTGGCACCCTGCACGGTCAGTGTCTCCGGCGCTAACGGGCAGCAGCACCTCAGTGCTCATTGCCCACCAGGCACCTCTTAGCCACCAGGCCTGATTTCATTCATTTAACGTGCATAATAATTATTGCAATCTTTCCTACTTTACAAATGAGTAACGTCAGGCACCTAAAGCTAATGTGGCTTGCCCACAGTCACATGGCTGCTATGTGGAGGAGATGAAATTTGAACCCAAGCGTTTCAGCTCTTAGGGTCTGTGCCTTAATCACTGCCCCACACAACCTCCCCTCAAGCATCTCAGCTCTTACTGGGGCCAGAGCAAACACATATGTGCACACGTGGGACATGAGAACACTGTAAGGGGAAATGTAGCTGCATGCTGAACGGTGTGGCATAGAGCAGTGCTCTGCAATGCTAATGTGGACATACATCAGCTGGGGATCTCTTAAAGCGCACTTCTACATCGGGCCTGAGACTTCATTTCTAACAAGTTTCCAGGCGCAGCCAATGCTGCCAGTCTGTGGTCCACACTCTGAGTAGCAAGGATGAACTCCAAGAGTAGCAGGAGACAGGGGAGGGAGAGTTCAGTGTGGGCTGGGTCTGGGCTCAGGTAGAAAAACGGAGGTAGAGAACAGCCTTCCGGGGTCATCAGCGATCCACTCTCAGGAGCCTGGGAGCAAGGACTTGTGCCGAAAGCTGCCTGGACCCCGCCCTCCCTCCCCTTGACAAGCAGCTACACGAAGCAGGAGCTGCACACGCGAATGGCCTGTTTCTGGGAAATGCCCGGTCCTGATCACGGCAGGAAACATTTTGCAAATTCAGAAGTCAGAGCCAAAGGGAAGTGCTGTGTGATCTACAACCAGGCAAATGGGAACAATCTTCCCCGAGTGGTTCCCCAGGAGGGACGCGTTTCTGCTGGCTTCAGGACTTTGACCCTCTATAAAGCTTAGCGATGGAACAAAAGGAAATTCTCAAGGAGGAAGAGTGCCCAGCTAGCACGGGAGAAGCAGCTGCTCTGGACCAAACCATGTTCTCTACGATGGAGTCCTTCGAAATCAATGGTAAAGTACTACTCCCCAGTGACGACCTTGCCTGGCGAGGTAGGCTTTCTGTTGGTGACGAAGACTGGAGATGCCATAGAAAGTGTGGGGTAGCATCACAGACTCCCACTAATACATTTCCGTAATGCTTCAATCGAGAATTTGTGTAACGCTAATGAAGGATGCTATACTTTTAGCTATAGTAGGGTTTTCCAAGCTTCACAATTTCTTTCAATTGCATTTCTATAAGATTAATGCTAATGCTCATTATGCACCCCTTCTTTTTATTAGTGTCTTAGTCTGACACACAGGTTGTGTGATGAAATGGCAATGCAAGAGGAATGAGAAGCTTCCACAGAATGGAAGCCAAGTGCCTCATATTTATTTCATGCATTCCTTTGAAACGCTTTAAGGTGACTGCTGTTCTAGCTGTTGTGTTGACTGGGGAGTGCTTTCTCTAGCTTCATATTTAGTTTGTTTAGGTTAAACTCAGATTTTAAAAATTCAGTCAACTCTGTTGTCTTTATTTATTTATATTGCTCGGTGTTATGTGGGTGTTGCATCGTTTAAATCTTCTAGAATTTGTAGCATTTAAAGTCACAGGTGAGTGCTTGCCACAGGGGAGCTCTGGTCTGCCATTCTAGACTTTCCTCTGCAAATCATCTTCCAAGTCGATCAGCTTTCCCACGCCCAATCTTCTCTGGAACGACTGCAGCTCTGTCCGCTGGCCTCGGGGTCCCTCTCAGCCCGCATCTGTATGTGCAGCTTGCTGGGTGGATTTTCAGGGGGACAAAGATGAAGGGTCTGAGGTGCAGCAGTGCAGGAACCATGCTTCTGAATGACTTTAATAACTGCTGGCTGTTCAGAACTTTGGGGAATGCAGCATTCTGGTTATATGACCTCTAAGATACTGAGGTGTTCAAACAAAGTCAGCCGGTCAAACATTCAGCACCTGCTACCTGCTGGGCATTGCACCCAGGACTGAGGAAACAGATACCAATAAACGCAGTGTCTGGCCTTAGGGAGCCCACAGTCCTGTCGGTGGTGGCAGGAGACTGGCAGGGAGAGCCCTCCGTAAACTACTTCTATATAGTTCACCCCCGGCTAGAACTGATACTTGCACAGGACATTACAGAGGAGCCTGGTGTGGGCCCTGGAGGTCAGAGCTGAGATTAATGGACAAAGGGGATTAGTTAGGAAATGGTGTGGTGGCTGGGGTGGGGAGGAAACCATATGTGCAAGATATATTTGCGAGGAGTATTCAGAAACATGAAAACAGCTCAATGTTGTTGGACCAAAATTAAGTGGGGAAAGCTCAGTGGGGACTGAGACTAGGGCCAATTTGAAAGGGTAGAAGCTGGGCTGAGAGGTATTGGTGTGCATTTAAGATTACTCACCATCGTAGACAGACAAGCTGGTAAGAGTAATGCTGAGGACAGAGGAGTGTGGCAGCGACAGATGAGGCAGTTGTGAAGAAGGAAAGGGAGAGTGGTCTGGGAAATATTAGAAGTGAAATCAGAGGGACTGTAATGACAGGACCGGCAAGTGAGGGAGATGCAATCCCAGATTACTGACTTGGGTTGTGGATGCCACTTACTAAACAGCTAACCAAGAAACAAAAGCACTCCAGTTTGGATGGAAGGACTATTTTCCTAAGTGCATTTGTGACTGCCTGTCTTCTTGTACAGAGATCCTGGAACAAATGGAACTTTCTAGATGAGTGCCATTATGGACAGTAATCTCTATGGGGCTCTGTAACATAGTGACCCCTCATGTCTGTCACATCACATGATTATCAGTTCTTCTAGTGTTGAGAGCAATTAAGACCTACTCTCTCAGCAAGTTTGATCTTTATAATGGAGTTCTGTTGTCTATAATCACTGTTCTGTGTATTGAGTCTCCAGGACCTACTTATCTACTTGTTGCAAGTATGTACCATGTCTTCCAGCCCCTCCACTTCAGTCCCTGGTAATTTATATTTATCTGCATCTATCTTTTCCTCATCTTTGAAGAACATTCTTCTTGACAGAGAAAACCCCAAAAAATATAGGTAGGAAAGTTATAATTTTGCTTTTTTTTCTTTAAATCTTCACCTGATTATATTATTTTATTGATTTTTTTAGAGAGAGAGAGGAAGGGAGAGAGAGAAACATCAATGTGAGAGAGAAACATTGATTGGCTGTCTCTCATATGGGCCCTGACTGGGGATTGAACCCACAACCTAGGTATGTGCCCTGAATGGAATTGAACCCATAACTTCCAGTGTATGGGATGATGCTCTAACCAACTGAGCCACCTGGCAAGGCTGTTATCTGTTTTAATTAACATTAAGCATTGGCTCCCAGCCATGGGCCTTGCTCTACAGATCATTTAAAAAATTTCCCAACACCTTAACTCTGGAGTCCATTCAGAGTCAGCCCTGCTGATGTGACTACTATTTGTTCATTGTTCTGACTTTGTTCTTTGTTGTGTCACTATTTCTCAGCATCTTTTAAAGATCTGGCTTTACTCCAGAATTTTTTTTAACTTTATTTAGAAATAATTATAGATTCATGGAACGTTGCACAAAAATGTACAGGGAAGTCTCTGTGACCACCCCAAGTTTGCTCCTGTAATGACATCTTGGATCGCTGTGGCACAATATCACAGCCTGGAAATTGGTATTGTGCAACCCACAAAGCTTATTTAGAGTTCATTAGCTTTACATGCACTCATTTCTGTGTGAGAATATAGTTCTTTCCAATTTAATCACATGTGCTTATCTGTGTAACCACCACCCAAAGGTACAGAGTGTGTGTTCAATCACCACAAAAATCTCTCCTTCATAGCCACACATACTCCTCACTCCCCACCAGCAATCATCTCCCACAGCCACTACTCAGAGTTCCATTCCTATAATGTTGTTATTTAAAGACTGTTCTATAAATGGAATTGCACAGTATGTAACTGTTTTAGGATTGGCTTTTTTCCACATAGCATAATCCCTTAAGATTCATCCAAGGTGATGCATGTATCAATAGATGGTTCTTGTCCTTAATGATCATTCCTTGATGTGAATGTATCACAGTTGAACAGTTCACCCATTGAAAGACACTTGGGTTTGGGCTATGACAGAGAAAGCTGCCATGACTATTTAGTAAACGTTCTTGTGTGAGCATGAGTTTTTATTTCTGTGGGATAAATGCCCAAAAGTGCAATTGCTGAATTCTAAGTGTATGTTTGGTTTGCAACAAGCAGCTGATTTATTTTTTCAGTGTGGATGTAACATTTCACATTCTCACCAGCAATGTGCAGCTGATCCCATTTCTTTGCATCCTTGCCAGCAATTGGTATTATTACTATTTTTACTTGAGCCATTCTGATAGATGTATGATAGCGATACCTCATTGTAATTTTAATTTGCATTTTCCTAGTGGCTCATGATGTTGAGTATCTTTTTGTGTGTTTATTTACCATTTATGCACTCTCTTTGGTGACACGTCTCTTCCTGTTTTTGCCAATGTTTTAATTAGATTGGGATTTTTTGTTGTTTACAACTCCTTTGCTGGTTATGTGGTATTCAAATATTCTCTCTCACTATGTAATTTGTCTTTTCATTCTCTTAAAGAGTATTTTGAAAAGCAAACTTATTTCATTCTATTGAGGTCTAATTTGTCAATTTTTCTTTTTTTGAATGTGCTTTTGGTTTCAAGTCAAAGAATTCTTCATCTGAGGGTCTTCTCCTACGCTTAATCCTAAAAGGTGTAGAGTTTGACATTTTAAAGTTAAGCTTATGGCTTACTGTGAGTTGACTGTTCCATAAAATGTGAAGTTTAGGTCCAGGTTTTTGTTTTGCTTTGTTTTGTGGTGTGTGTTTTGTTGTGGGTTTTTTGCCTATTGATGCCCAATTGCTCCAACATCTTTTGCTGAAAAAGCTAACCTTCCATTAAATTACTTTTGCCCCTTTGTCAAAAATCACTTGGGTATATTTATGTAGGTCTATTTCTGTCTTGATTACTGTAAATTTATTATAAACCTTAATTTCAAGATTATCTTAGCTATTCTATGGCTTTGCCTTTCTATTAAATTTTAGTATAAGCGTATCTATACCTACAAAAAACCTTGCTGGAATCATATAGGAATTGAATCACACCTACAGATACATTTGAGGAGAATTGACATATTTACTATGTTCAATATTACAATCCATGAACATGGCATGTTGCTACATTTATTTGTCTTTTACTTTATTTTTTAAATCAAGATTTTGTAATTTTCAGCATATACTCTACACACTTTGTTAAATTATATCTAAACTAGGGGCCCAGTGCATGAATTCATGCACCTTGAAAGGAACTGTGGGCCGCGAGGCTGTGGTGGGCATAGAGGCAGGTCTCAGCCCATCCTCCACACCTCCACCTGGCCCCTCCTGCCGCGGCCCCCAGTCCCCTGTCCGCTGGCAGCCCCACTCCCGTTGCTACCACTCCCATATGCTGACAGCATGGAGTGATTTGGGCCGGCGCCAGCAGTGGGTGCAAGCGGTGGGCAGGACTGCAGTGCAGGGGAGCAAAGAATTTTCAGTAACCACCAGAGGATCACCCTGATGACAGTGACCGTCACCCCGCCTTCTTCTGGCACCCCTGCTCACCTGCTCCACCATCCCTCTGCAGCCAACGCCCACCATGTTCCACATGCGCCCCCTGGTGGTCAGTGCACATCATAGTGACCAGTTGTTTGGTTGTTCCACTGTTTGGTCTATTTGCATATTAGGATTATATATATATACTAGAGGCCCAGTGCATGAATTCGTGCATGGGTGGGGCCCAGCCAGCCCGGCCTCAATCAGGGCAGATTGGGGCCAGGCCTGTCGGGAGGAGGAGACAGCGGGAGGTTGGCCAGCCAGCCCACCCCGCTTGGGGCCCTATCAGGGCTGGGCCAACCGTGGGGAGGAGCTGTGGGCAATTGGCCGGTGGGCCTCACCCCTAATTGGGGTGGGGGGTGATTGGGGGTGGGGCTGGCTGTGGGGAAGGGCTGTTGGCAGTGGGCCAGCAAGCCCCACC
>NW_005371827.1:59250-94649 GCF_000412655.1 Myotis brandtii | reverse complement strand
GCCAGTGGGCCCCACCACCAAATAGGGTTGGGGGGGGGGCAATTGGGGGCCAGTGGCCTAGGGGAGGGGCCTGGGTGGTTGGCTGGCCAGGCCTTCCCCTGATCGGAGTGGAGTGGCCAATCAGGGACAGAGCTGACTGGAGGGAGGGGCTGTGGGTCAATTGGGGTGGTGGGGGCCCATTGGGGGCAGGGCCGGCAGTGGGGAGGGGCTTCAGGAGGTTGGTCTGCCAGTCCCACTCCCTATTGGGGTGGGGATGGAGATCAGGGGTGGGGCTGACTGGGGGGAGGAGCCGTGAGAGGATGGCCACCAGCCCCACACCCTGATACTGGCCACAGTGGGCATCATAGCAACCAATCCTCCTGGTTGTTATGGTGTTCCAGTTGCTAGCTTTTTATATATATAGACTAGAGGCCTGGTGTTCCTCATCCTGGCCTGCACCCTCTTGCAATCTGGGATGGCTGGCTCCTAACCACTTGCCTGCCTGCCTGCCTGATCGCCCCTAACCCCTCTGCCTGCCTGCCTGATTGCCCCAAACTGCTTGCCTGCCTCCCTGATCCCCCTAATTGCCTCTGCCTGCCTCCCTGATGCCCCTAACTGCTCACCTGCCTGCCTGATTGCCCCTAACCATTTGCCTGCCTGCCTGATCACCCCTAACCAGTCACCTGCCTGTCTGATCAACCCTAACCTGCTTGCCTGATCACCCCTAACCACTCTGCCTGTCTAATTAGCATATTAAACTTTTGTTATTATAGATAGATATTCTGTTTTCTTTGGAGTGATTGTAAATGCCATCGTGTTTTAATTTTGATTTCCATATGTTTTCTAGTAGTTTGTAGATATGTGATTGAGTAAGAGAGTGAGGACATCCTCATCTTGTTCCCAATCTTAGGAGGAAAGTGTCTGTCTCACCATTATTTATCATATTAGCTTTATGTTAGAAAAGCTCTTAATTGATGTTGTGGGAATAAAACAGTCACTCAAAAATGCATCAATAAGGCACTTTACTTCTGCAGAAGGATGCTGCAACCAGCAACAAAAATGGGCAGCACAAAGCAAGAAAGTCCGCTTCCCTTTTATCCGTGATGGTTACTGCACCGAACCTGGATTGACTTAAGGGCTTAATTTCACAATCTGGTGTGAATGTCTAACCCAGTGGTTCCCAGCCTTTTCTTGGCCATGCCCCACATAAGCATCTCTAAAATCCTGATGCCCCTCCGCCCCCCGTGACATATAATTCTTATTATTCAAAAAGTGAACTATTCACGTGGAGGAAGCCTAAAAGGCCATTAACTTGGTCTAAACAAGCTTCCAAAGAACGTGGCATCCATGAAAGAGAAAAATAAAAGAACAAAAGGACAGTTGAAGTACTGAGGAAGAAATCACTAAGAAATTGTTTAAAAATAATAATAATATGAAGTGATATGAAAAAGTAACAAATAAAGTTTCAAAACATATAATAGAGAACTGAAATGCATAAATATGTCACAATATATATTTATATACTATATATGAGGCCCCTAGAACCATAAAAAATGCAAAAAATTCTCTGTTAATAACTCATTCTCGAATTGCCCCCCTTAAAAATCAAACTGCCCCCCTGTGGGGCGTGTGCCCCAAGTTGGGAACCCCTGTTCTAACCTGAGGAGGGCGGTGCAGCAGGAATGGGGGCTGTTTCAAATGCCTGCAGGGAAGTGGTGCAAAACTATGTCTTTGTCTCCCACAGGAATGTTTGCGGGGTTAACTACGTGTTAGGCTTTAACTGCTGCCAGAAAATGGGAAGCATAGGCCTTTGTCTTTTCCAGGAGGGGAGGCCCAGATTGATTTGAGTACAAAATGGAGGGGAGGTTATAAAAGGGAAATGTAGTTAATATCTAAACTATAACTTTTGATAGAAAAGACTTCCTAATCCTTACATTTAGATATTTTGTAAATGCTCCTTTTTTTAAAAGTTGAGGAAGTTCTCTATTTCTAGTTTTCTGAGAGGTTTTATTATGAATTTATTATTATGAGAGTTGAGATTATGAATTATAATTATGAGAGCTTTATTATAATTGTATTTTGTCAACTGCTTTTTCTGCATCAATTAGATGGTTACGTAATTTTTCTGCTTTAGTCTGTTGATCTGGTGAATCATATTGATTGATTTTTGTATATTGAACCAGCCTTGCATATCTGGAAATCCCATTTAGCCTTGATATATAAATTCTTTTTATACATTGCTTGACATGGTTTACTAATATTTTATTGAGAATTTTTTGTGTCAAATTTCATAAGAGACATTGATTTTTTTTCCTGTTCTTGTACTGTCTTTGTCTCATTTCCATGTCAGAGTATTCCTGACCTAAAAAAAAAAAAATGAGTTAGGAAGTACTCTCTACTCTTCTATTATCTATAGGAGATTGTGTAAAACTGATGCTTCTTCTTTATTAAAGGTTTGTCAAGATACTCCAATAAAATCATAGGGGCCTGGTTATTTCTTTTTCATAATTTTTAAATTAAAATTATTTAATAATTATAGGTATTCATATTATCTATTTCATATTGACTGAGTTTTGATAGCTTATGTTTTTGAGCAATTTACCCTATTTCTTCTAAGTTGTAAATATAGAGTTAGCAATTTTCTTATTAATGGCTGCAGGATCTGTGGTAATATCCTCTGTTTTATCCCTGATACTATGAATTGTACCTTTTTAATAAAATCTTTGTCAGTCTTGCCAGAGCTTTATCAATGTTATTGATTTTATTCAAAGAACCAGCATTTTGTTTTGTTATTTTATTTTTTGTATTTCTATTTTAAATCTAATTGATTGCTGCTTTGATCTTTTATTTTTTTTTAATCCTTGACCAAGGATAGGTTTATTGACAAGAGAGAGAGAGAGAGAGAGAGAGAGAGAGAGAGAGACATCTTTCAAGTGGCTGTCTCCTGTATGTGCCCTGATTGGAGATGGAACTGTTATATTGTAAATCAGCAAGCTAAACAGAGGACACCTTAATCAATCAATCAGTAAGCCGAATTTTGCAGTCTTTATTACACTAGTGGTCTCAGAGGAGTTGTCTCTCAAAGTCTGAGCAAAGTAATATGGAGGCAGCTTTCCCTTTATACTTTCCCAGTTTCCTTGTCCCGCAAATATGGGGTTTCCAGACCCTTTGCAGGCTTTACAAAGAGCCCTATGTATTGGGAGATATTTTGCAGGAAGCTTGTAGCCTTTAACATAGCACAATTCAGTAACTTTGAGTACAACACAATTCAGATAACTAAAAGACACCTGGCATGGGAGCAATCAGGGACAGCAGCAGAGCAGCTTGCAAGGCTAGATAATTGAGCTTATTTTCCCTAATATTCGAGCAAGTGTGTTTACAGAAGCCAAGAATAGCAGTTAATTCACAGACCAAAGGACCATCTATGTTTAGGAAAATTTCAAACAGCAGTTTTTCCCAGCATAGAGTTAAGGGGACAAGATGGAGTGCCTATACTTCAGAACCCATAACTTGGGTATGTGCCCTGACTAGGAATCAAACCCTCACCTTTTGGTGTATGGGATGGTACTCCAACCAACTGAGCCACCAGCCAGAGCTATTATTTCCTTTTTCCTGGTTGCTTGGGGTTTACTTTGCTCTTCTTTTCTAGTGTCTTGAGGTTGGAATTTAGTTTATTGATTTGAGATCTTTTCTCATTTGTAATGTAAGCATTTAGTCCTATAAATTTCCTCTTGGTGCTGCTTTAGCTATATCCTATAGTTTGATATGTTGTTTTCTCATTTTCATTCAGTTCTTTTTTGTGTTTTTTTGTTTGTCCAATTTTCTTTGAGACTTTCTCTATGACCTTTCTATATTTAAATGTGTTTTGTTTGTTTGTGTTTTTAACTAAAACAAAATAGAAACAGACTCATAGATAGAGAACAGACTGGCAGCTCTAAGAGGGGAGGGGGATTGGGTGAAAAAGGAGAAGGGATTAGGTTAAAAAAACACCAACTCATAGATACAAACAAGAGTATGGTGATTACCAGAGGGAAAGGGGTGGGGGAGGTAGAAGAGAGTGGGGGGGAGGAGATACATGGTGATGCAAAGAGACTTGACTTGGGATGGTGAACACACAATACAATATACAGATGATGTATTATAGAATCATACACCTGAAACCTATATAATTTTATTAACCAATATCACCCTAATAAATTCCATAAGAAAAGTAAAATAAAATAAACGAAAGTTTTTTTTAAATTTTTCAAGTGTTTTGGGGATTTTCCTATTGTCTGTATGGTATGTTATTGGTTTCTATTTTCATTCCACTGGCAGAGAACATACTCTATATGACTTTGTTTATTGTGCATCTTGTTGAGTTTTGGTTTATGACCCAGGATATGGAGTGTCTTGGTGCATGGGAAGAATGTGTATACTGCTGCTGTTGTGTGGGGTAGTCTATCAATGTTGATTAGATCCTGTTGCCTTGTGGTGTTCAATTCTTCTACGCTTGTGCTGATTTTTTCCACCAACTGCTGAGAGTGAGTTGTTAAAGTCCCCAATTATAATTGTGGTTTTATCTATTTCTCCTTTCACTTATATCTATTTTTACCTCATGTGAATGGAATTTTTTTTTTTTTTTTTTTTTGGTTTCTTGTAAATAGTACTAGTATGTAGTTGGATCATGCTTTTTAAACCATTTTGCCAATTTCTACTAGCTATAACTTCTCTTAGTTTTTGTTCATCTGAGAATCTTTTTATTTCCTATTCATTCTTAAGAGGTATTTTCATTGGATATAAAATTCATGGTTGATAATTTTTTTTTCTTTCCAGCACAGGGAAAAAAAATGTCACTTCCATTTGATCTCCATGGTTTCAGATGAGAAATCTGCTATTATTCAAGTTGGTATGCCGTTATAGGCAATGTACCATTTTTCTCCTGGCTGCTTTTAAGAGTTTTCCTTTTTCTTTAGATTTTTAATTTTCTTTTTATCTAGACTGTTTGTTGTTGGTTTTTTGTTTGTTTGTTTGAATTTTGCTTGTGATGTATCTTAGTATTGATTTTTTTGCATCTATCATGATTAGGTTTCCTTAATTTCTTGAATTTGTAGGTTTATGTCTTTCACTAAATTTGAGAATTTTTCAGCTAGCATTATTTCTTTGAATATTTTTTCAACCTCACACTCTTTCTGGGACTTAAATGGTGTCAATATTATGTGTTTTGTTATTGATTCATAGATCTCTAAGGTTGGGTTTGTGTATGAGAGAGGATTGTCTGTTTTTCAGATTGGACAATTTTAATTATTTTATTATTTAGTTTATTGATCTTTTTTGTGTCATGTGTATCAAAATTGAGGAATGTCCGTAGAAAATCATTCATTGCAGAAAGCAAGGTGCTATATTATATGTAATATGGTATCATTTATGTAAAATTAAAAGAAAAACAACTGGACTTAGGAGTATATGGGTATTAAGTTTCTGAGAGCAAGGGGAATGGGAGGAAGGGCACACCTGAGAATGCTAACCAAGTCCACCTCCTCAGTTAGGCGCTCAGGGGGTTGAGAGAAAATCATTAACTCTTGTAATGCTCTCTATATTGTTTAATTATATTAAGAATGTTTTTTATATTTTTTTATTGACTTCAGACAGGAAGGGAAAGGGAAAGAGAGATAGAAACATCAATGATGAGAGAGAATCACTGATCAGCTGCCTCCTGCACGCCCCACACTGGGGATTGAGCCTGCAACCTAGGCATGTGCCCTGACCAGGAATCGAGTCGTGACCTCCCAGTTCATAGGTCAACGCTCAACCACTGAGCCACTCCAGCCGGGTATATTAAGAATGTTTTACTGTTATAATATCAAAAGCTAAAGACAAAGAAAACAATGGCCTGGACATGAATTCCAGGTCTGCATCTTAAAACCTAATAGGTTTTTCAACTTCTCCAAACCTTTCTCCTTGTTTATAAAGTGGGAACAATGCTTCTCCTCTCTGGGTTTTAAACAAACACATCGATGTACTAATTCATCTGATAAATATCTTCCGAGAGCCCCGTGTGGCCAGGCGCTGTGCCACCAGTTTAAGGACCATCCTCTTCCAGCTATGATACGTGGCACAGGGGGTTGTTCACTTGTCCATAGAAATGAATGAGCCACAATGGCACTTCCTGTGCTGGGGCAAGAGGGAGGGTTTGAGGGTAGTAGGCCTTTGGTGTCCTCTCCACTCAACTTTACCGGGAGCCCTCTGCTGGCTCACACAGAGGGGATTCCGGCCGCCATGGGGCCCCTGCTCCCCACCCTTGACAGTAGCCACCTTCCCCCTGGGTTGTTTCAGATCCAAAGCCCAACAAGAGAAATGGGGTGAAGTGCTTCATGGTCGCGGTCATCACCTGCCTGATTTTGCTCTCCGCGGGCACCGGGCTGCTGGTGATGAAAGGTAAAGCAGGCTTGGTCCCATCTGGTCCCTCTGGGAGTGACCGAACACGGCCCTGACCCACAGAGCTACAGCTGAGTGCAGAGCCCTGGGGCCGCTGCTGCCCCTCCTGGAGGTGGAAGGGGGAAGTGTGTGTTGTGTTGCACATGTGGGTGTGGGTGTGCGTGTGTGTGTGAGAGAGAGAACGCACACGGGAGCCTGTGTGTGTCCAAAGCAGTGAAAGGTGCAATGCTCTCACACGGTGTGCCGTGAGCACCTGGCATCTAGGTTCCAGCCTCTGAGTGGGAAGGGGCTTTGCTGATCAGTGTGCGTTTCAATGTGACTTGACTTTCAAAGTGTTCCAGTCCCAATGTGAAGTTCATGAAGCAACTCCACCAGCAGACACTGAAGTCACGCAGGAACAGCATGTGCCCAGATGTCATGAACACATGTCACATGCACATTCAGGTCGCACATGAATAAGTCAGACCAGCACAGTAGTTGTCATGCATTCACGCCCAGAGCAGGCACGTGACACTGTGGGTATGTGAGTGTGAACATGTAATGTCATGCCTGAGTGGACCGAGCACACATGTGCAAGGTATAGCTAAAGCTCTGTGCCCACACGGTCCCCACAGCATAGGACATGTGTTTGTCTTCACAGGAGTTATGCACCTGCATGTGTATTGAGAGAAAATCATTAAATCTTGTAATGCTCTCTATATTGTTTAATTATATTAAGAATGTTTTTATATTTTTTTATTGATTTCAGACAGGAAGGGAAAGGGAGAGAGAGAGATAGAAACATCAACAATGAGAGAGAATCACTGATCAGCTGCCTCCTGCACACCCCACACTGGGGATTGAGCCTGCAAGTAATACACATGACACAAGGGCCCACAGGAGTTATGCACTTGCAACAGAAGCCTGTCAGGAGTGGGATCAAATGCCTAAATGCCTCGGGCTTTAATGAGGTCATAAAAGAATGCCGTGGGGCGGGTGGGTGTCTAGTTCTGAATCTACAGGAGCAGCTCAGGGCCCTGGAGATTCCCTTTGACAACGAAACACTGGTCGCTGAGGACAGCCCATCCTTCGGCTCACTCTGGTCGCACAGCCCTTCGCCGCCTGCAGGGGCTCTGAGGCTGCAGGTGCTGCAGGCCCAGCTCAGCCAGGTCCGCGCCCAGCAGGAGCACCTGCTGCAGCAGGTGGACAACTTCACTCGGAGCCCAGGTTTGCCCCTCCCCTCCGGATTGGGACTCCTCAGAGGAGGACGAGAGTAGGAGCTTCTAGTTCATGGGCTTTTCCCAAGGGGGTCTTTGGGCCTGAATTTTCTTCCCTGGCAAGGGGTCTTCCCAACCCCTGGCCTGGTATGGAACCCTGGGGTTAGAGACATGGGTGAGAGCCATATGAGAGGGACATGAAGCCGCAGGTCCCATGGGCTGCAGGCAGGGTGGTGGGAGAGTGGGGCCAGCAACATAGGAGCCACAAACCTGCCCAAGCAGAGTGTGACCTTAGGAGCCAGCGCCTGGAGCAACCAGCCACAGGCCGAGTCTGAGTCACAAAGCCGTCAGCCTGATCCAGAATGTTTATGAGGTTGGGTAAGACACAGAAGCTTGGGTACCTCCCGGGACCCCATCCATCCATACAAGGAATATTGGCCCATGGCTGGCAGGAAGTCCTGGTGCACACCAGGCCAGTGCAGGCGGTGGGGGGACCATGGAGGGGCAAGGACAGCTGGGCCTGCAGGGAAGACAGGCCAGCTTAGCAGGTAGGGCTACAGGCAGGAGGAAATGGAGCCAAAGGGGTTCCCTTTCCCCTTGACCCCTTCTCTCAGGCTGTCCTAGAGTGGGCAGGGCTAATCCAGGCACATCCAGCTTCTAGGTGCGACCTGGCTGCCTCAGGGCTGGCACTGTTACCTGGAGCCGGGGCCTTGCTCTGACCGGTGTCTGGGTGTGCTGGGGTCTAGGAGGCGAGCCTCTGCCAGGGGCTGTGCCCACGGACCACGTGCCGGACACAGGACCCAGGGGGGGCAGGACCGTGAGAGGCTGCTGCTTCTCCAGTGAGCAGAGATGAGAGCCCAATGGGGACGCGAGGGGAGGGGACAGTGGGGCAGACGGAGCCCTGGGGATGCTAGGGGAGGGGACAGTGGGGCAGACGGAGCCCAGTGAGGACACGAGGGGAGGGGACTGTGGGGCAGAAGGAGCTCAGTGGGGACACAAGGGGAGGGGACAATGGGGCAGATGGAGCCCTGAGGACTCAAGGGGGGGACAGTGGCAGAGGAGCAGAGCCCAGGCTCTGGTGCTCAGACACAAGAGGGTCCCTCTGCCCCTTGGGAGGTGAAGGACTAGTTCTGATCGTACAAAGGCCCTTCCTTTAACCTGAGGCACTTGCCCGGCTGGTTTGGCTTCATGGTCTTCTGATGACGTGGGGTGCTCTTCAGGGTCCCGCACTCTGGGGCTCCCAGGAACCTCAGGATCTCCTGTGTAGACCAACGAGACACCCGGCCCTTCGTAAGGACTCGTCCTGAAGGATGCTGGGCTCGGCTCCTGTGGCCCAGTGCCCACCCCGCAGGGCTGCGTGCCCAGAGGGTGCTCTGGCTGTGCCACAGCTCTGGCTGCAACCCTCTCTCCTTCCCTCGCAGAGCTCTTCAGGACCAAAGGTGAACGCGGCGCTCCAGGTGGGTTCATTTCCACTCCGACCCCCTGCCCTCCCACAGCCTTCTCCCCTGGCCCCGTGGCCGGTGCCTTTCTGGGCCTCCGCACCTGACCCCAACTTACCTTCCCTGGGTCCCCACCGCCTCTCCACCAACCCCTGGTTCAATGGGAAATGGGTCCCCACCAAGCATCACTCCAAATCCAGCCCGTCTAAGACAGCCCCGTGCATCCCTCAGCGGGCCTCTCCCCCAGGACCCCAGCTCCAGCAGGTCACCTCCTTCGTCTCCCATCGCTGCTCTTTCCAGGGCCTATCACCTGGCTCTTAGCACTCAGCGCGCCTCCGGCTGTGGCCACCGTGATGAGGGGAGGCAGCCTGTGGGTCAGGCTGGCCTGCCTGGGCCCTAGGTCTACTACCTGCATGACCTTAAGCCAGTTACTCATTTTTCTGGACCCCTGGCTGCTCTCCTGGGTAGAAAATAATGGAGATAAATGTGCTCCCTCGCAGGGTTGCTGTAAGATTCAAGGGAGGTGGCATGAAAAATGCCTGACAGTAACGGTGCTCTCTGAGGATGAAGCCAGGGCTTAGCTGCCTGTGCTTCCTACCTCAGCACACACAGTTACACACACACACACACACAGTTACACACACACACACAAACACACACAGTTACACACACATACATACACATACACACACAGTTACACACACAAACACACACAGTTACACACACACACAGTTACACACACAGTTACACACACAAACACACACAGTCACACACACATACACACACAAACACACACAGTTACACACACATACACACAGTTACACGCATATACACACAGCTACACACAGACATACACAGTTACACACAGAGACATACACAGTTACACACACATACACACAGACATGCACACACACATACACAAACACACATACACACAGTTACACACACGTGCATACATAAACACACATACACACACACACACACACACAGTCCAGTGGCTGAGTGGTAGAAATTTAATCTTGAAAATAAACGTACACAATGTTGTCAGGCAGAACTCTTTGTGGCCCCATCCCACCACTGACGGGGGGGAGGGGTGGCAGGGGGGGGGGAGAGTGCTGAGTCAGCCTTGCAAGTGGCAGCAGCCTGGGCTTGGACGACGGGCCTCTCAGGAGCTGGGTGGCCTTGAACGTGTTGCTGCCCGCTCCGAGCTCTGCGTCCCTCCCTGGAGATGGAATAAGGATGGGGCCTCTGGACTGGCGGCAGGTACAGGATGGGGCCTCTGGACTGGCGTCAGGTACAGGACGGGGCCTCTGGACTGGCGTCAGGTACAGGACGGGGCCTCTGGACTGGCGTCAGGTACAGGACGGGGCCTCTGGACTGGCGTCAGGTACAGGACGGGGCCTCTGGACTGGCGTCAGGTACAGGACGGGGCCTCTGGACTGGCGTCAGGTACAGGACGGGGCCTCTGGACTGGCGTCAGGTACAGGACGGGGCCTCTGGACTGGCGTCAGGTACAGGACGGGGCCTCTGGACTGGCGTCAGGTACAGGACGGGGCCTCTGGACTGGCGTCAGGTACAGGACGGGGCCTCTGGACTGGCGTCAGGTACAGGACGGGGCCTCTGGACTGGCGTCAGGTACAGGACGGGGCCTCTGGACTGGCGTCAGGTACAGGACGGGGCCTCTGGACTGGCGTCAGGTACAGGACGGGGCCTCTGGACTGGCGTCAGGTACAGGACGGGGCCTCTGGACTGGCGTCAGGTACAGGACGGGGCCTCTGGACTGGCGTCAGGTACAGGACGGGGCCTCTGGACTGGCGTCAGGTACAGGACGGGGCCTCTGGACTGGCGTCAGGTACAGGACGGGGCCTCTGGACTGGCGTCAGGTACAGGACGGGGCCTCTGGACTGGCGTCAGGTACAGGACGGGGCCTCTGGACTGGCGTCAGGTACAGGACGGGGCCTCTGGACTGGCGTCAGGTACAGGACGGGGCCTCTGGACTGGCGTCAGGTACAGGACGGGGCCTCTGGACTGGCGTCAGGTACAGGACGGGGCCTCTGGACTGGCGTCAGGTACAGGACGGGGCCTCTGGACTGGCGTCAGGTACAGGACGGGGCCTCTGGACTGGCGTCAGGTACAGGACGGGGCCTCTGGACTGGCGTCAGGTACAGGACGGGGCCTCTGGACTGGCGTCAGGTACAGGACGGGGCCTCTGGACTGGCGTCAGGTACAGGACGGGGCCTCTGGACTGGCGTCAGGTACAGGACGGGGCCTCTGGACTGGCGTCAGGTACAGGACGGGGCCTCTGGACTGGCGTCAGGTACAGGACGGGGCCTCTGGACTGGCGTCAGGTACAGGACGGGGCCTCTGGACTGGCGTCAGGTACAGGACGGGGCCTCCGGACTGGAGTCAGGGACAGGATGGGGCCTCTGGACTGGCGTCAGGTACAGGATGAAGGGAACAGTGCTCAGCCCGGTGCCCAGCTCCGAGTAAGCACTCGCTGGTGTTGTTGTTACATTTGCTTCATTGTTGCTGCTGTTGAGAGGGTTCAATGTGCTCACGCTCAGACGCTCAGACGCCCCAGCCGCCCTAGCCGGATGAATGGGGCTCCTCTGCTCTAGGGAGAGGCTGTTCCAAACTCCAGTCACTTTGCTGACAGAATCGATGCTTAAACTTCTTCAACCCAGTGGGTTTGGCCGGCCCTTTAAAATCTGCTCCATCACGGGCCCCAGGCATGGAGCCCACCTTCCCCACAGCAGGGTGCGGACAGGCTCCCTCTGCCCCCCCCCCCAAATATATATGTTGATGATCTCTACTGCTATGTCTCAGTGTCTCTCAGTCTCTGACAACTTCCATCTCTGTCTTTCTCTCTCTCTTCCCACTCTCTCTTTGGAGCCAGAAACCAGAGGCAGGAAACAGCAATTGCAGTAGCATGAGCTGCAGGTCTGGGCCCCCTCTCACGCCCACCTGCCTTCCCAGGTCCTCCACCCCCTTGACTCCCCCCAGCCCCCTGGGAGGCTGTGGCCTCTCCCCTCCCCCATGGCCTGGGCAGGGCTCCCCCAAGGCGCATCCTGCTAGAAAGCCCTATGGAGACCAATAGGCTGGCCAGAGAGGATGGGGGTGGGGGGGGGTGCAGTGCTAGGACGTTGGGGCTTGCCGCCCCCTGCCTCCCAGGTGGCCTGCTTATGAAGCTGCACGCTGGCCCAGGCTTCTGAAAACACGGCCCAGGAAGGTGGGGGAGGGGCAACTGCACCTAAGTCAGGCTCTGGGGAAGGTAGTGTGGAACCCAGCTGTGCCTCAGTTTCCCTCCTTTGTATCTTTCCTCCCAACAAGTCATTACTGAAAGCCCCTAAGGCCCAGGCACCGCCCTGCAGTGGGAGCCTGGACATAAGAAGACGACAGAGCCCTGTCTGCAGGGACCTTCCCAGTCAGGCAGGGATCAACTTGGAACCTGTTCTGACAGCAGCCCTGGCTCCTGCCCTGAAAGGAGGACGGTGCCCTGGGTGCAAAGAGCAGGGAGGGGACTCACCTCCCCAGCGCCAGGCCAGGCTCCCGAGCCGCCTCTCAGCTGAGACGAGGGTGAGGGAAGGCGCAGGGAAGCAGGGCCCAGGCAGAAGGAATCCGAGTGCAAGGCCCTGCGTTGGAAGGGCGTTTGGTAGGTCAGGAACTCGAGTGCCTGCAGTGCAAGAGCAGGAGAAATATGGGCGAGAGGGGTGGGGAGTGGCGGGGACTATGCAGACTCGGGGTGGTGGGCCCCTGGTTAAGTGAAGGCACATTTTGTCTGTGCTTTGCTGATCCTCACGTTAACCCCGAGAGGCTGTTGCTGTCATCCCCACGTCACAGAAGAGGGCAGTGAGGCTCAGAGGTATGATAAGAATTCTAGACATGAGTTAAGGTACACAGAGGATGCGTGCAGGTTATATGCAAATACTTCGCCACTTCATAGAAGGGACTTGAGCATCCATGGGTGTTAGTACCCACGGGGGCCCTGGAACCAGTCCCCCTTGGATGCCAAGTTCCCCACCGTGGCGCCCTGGCCTGGGCGCAGGCGTTGCATTAGGAGATCCCAAATCTGCTGGCCTCTTTCCAAATGTGTCACCTCAGGCAACCCCTGTGCCTCTCGGAAAGTCATTCTTCCCTGTGGGGATGTGGGGCTGTGCCATGGCCTGAATGTCTGTGCCCCCTGCCCCCAAATGCATATATTGAAAGTCTAATGCCCAAGGTGTTGGTATTAGGAGGCGGGGCCTGTGGAAGGGGATTGGGGCACAAGAATGGAGCCCGGATGAGTGGGACTAGCGCTCTTATAAAAGGAACAAGCACCCTAGTTCCTCCCACCACCGGGGACACAGCAAGGTCAGCTGCCTGCAGCCTGCAGGGCCTCACCGGGCCTGGCCGTGCCTGCACCCAGGTCTTCCCCTCCAGAGCCCAGAACTTTGAGAAATGGATCTGTTGTTTCTGAGCTGCCAGTCTGCATGTTTTGTTACAGCAGCCAGAACAGACTGAGGCAGGACAGGAGCCCTGCCCGTCCTGCCCACTAGCCGTGGTGGGACTGGAGTCGCGTAGCAGGGCGGCCGTTGGAGAGAGAGCTGCATGCGAGTGCAGCAGTGATGGGGGCCCCATACCCCGACCTGCCGTGTGTTCCCTGTGGCCGCCATGTGACCACCGTGGGGCAGCCCTGTGGAGCTGGTATATCAATACCAATTTACTGACCAGGAAGGGGAGGCTCGAAACCACGGGTGACTGGCACGAGGTCCCCCTGCTGCTGCGGGGCCCCCGTGTCCGGCTCAGAGCCCGAGGGATGCCCCCTGCATAGCTGCGCCTTGCCCGCCAGGCCATGGTCCCCTTGCGGGAAGGAGCGCTGTGATGTTTGCTTCCTTCCGCACCGTTGGGCTGGTCCCGGGCGCTCAGTGAGTGTGTTCAATGAGCAATGGCACTGAGTGGCACTGGACACCCACCTTGTCGGCTGGCTCATTGGTGTCTCTGCTCCTTTTCCTCAGGTCTTCCAGGTGCCAAGGGCCTGGCATTCACGGCTGAGAAGGGGCCAGGGGGCCAGGGGTTCAGTGGAGCCACTGATACCCGCCCCTTGTCTCCTGGCCCGTAGTCCTCTTTCTCCTCCTTGTCCCTGTGACACGCTGAATGCCTTTTCCTTTCCAGGCCCCCCAGGACCCCGAGGCCTGCCAGGAATCAAGGGAGAGGCGGGTAAGGAGGGGCCCGTGTGTGTGCCGGCACCCACAGCAGGCTCCCAGGCCAACACTCGGCAGGCCCTGCGTGTGCCGGAGGCCAGCGCCGTGGGGCACCCTGGGTGGACCGGGAGTGCTGAGAAGCTCCCTGTGTTGTGGGGGTGTAGGGGGAGTGGGGGGCTCTAGATGAGGCTGGAACTGGTGGACGCTCCAACCTCCTCCTCAGGGCTCAGGCGTCCAAGCCTCTGAGCATCACTGGGGAGTCAAGCTCAGTGGTGTAGCAGGGACTCCAGGGCCAGACACATCTGCCTGCAACATGCACTATCTGTGGTGCTGGGAACATTCTCTTACCTTTCTGAACCTCAGTTTCTTTGTCTGTAAAATGGGGATACATGTGCTTCAGAGGGTCACTGGGGGATTAGCAGTAATGATGAAAAGCCCACGATTGTTTCTCTCTTGTAGGCTATAGCCTAAACCTGCCCAGCACCTCACAGATGACCATGGCATGGCTGGGGCAGAGAATGTGGGGAGCTCAGCTGCACCCCTCCCAGGGAAGGGGGCAGACTGAAATGTCAGAGCCCATGACCCTTACAGCCCAGTCCGCTCTCCACTCAGACTCTCCAACCTCCCGAACCCTGGAGGGGCGGAGGCTGCTGGGATGTAGAGAGGATAAGACGTTATTAGAGAAGGGGCTGAGAGGGAGGGTTGCCTGCAAGGGCAAGTTCACAAACCAACAGTCACTAGGCCTCTGAGGCAGGAAGAAACACCAGCAGTTATGGGAGGGAAATTTGTTCGCAAATAAAATCTTTTTGGAAGAACTAGAGAGAGGAATTTAATAGGATCCCAAAGAGTCTCCCGTTCTGCGTTTGCAGCAGGGGTTTTCCAGGGAGGGTTTCAGGGGGGAGGGTGGGCAAACAATGGGAGGAACTGAGGTGCAGTGAAGAACTTGAGCAGGCGCTGGCACACCACTTGCCCACACAGGCACACACATGTGCTCACACAGGCATGCACGTGTGCCTCTGTGTGTGCATGTGAAGAGGAGACACGGAGACAGAGAGAGAAAGAGCCTCCTGCGGGCGCCTGGCCCAAGGCAGGGCCCGAATGCCTGCTGACTGAAGACCCCAGGCCACAGAGTGACTGAGCGCTTCCTCCTCTCTCCCAGGCCTCCAAGGACCGCAGGGTGCTCCAGGGAAGCCGGGAGCTGCTGGTAACGTGCGCTTTCTCTGCTTGGAATCAGTGATGCCTGGGCCCAGGCACCCGTCCCTTGTCCCCCTCCCCTCGGCTCCTCCCCAGCCCCAGAGCATTGGCGCCCTCCCACTGCCCTCTTCTCCTGAGTCCTGCTGGGCCACTGTGAGATGACCCACGAGATGAGCTAACACACCCAGACTCCCTCTAGGGACGCCCTTCTCTTCCCCCCAGCATGCCTCCTACCCACCGCCCAGGAGCCCACACCCAGGGGGATGCTGGGAGCCCACCTCACCGGCCATTCCCTCCGCAGGCACTCCAGGACAGAAGGGCAGCAAAGGCGATGGGGGTCTCATTGGCCCGAAAGGGGACACTGGTGCGAGGGGAGACAAAGGAGACCCTGGCCTCCCAGGTAAGGGCCTTGCTGGGTGTGGGTGCCTGTGGGGCTGGGCCCCACTCTATGCAACCATGTCTGCTCAGCGCCTACTGAGGGTGGGGCTGTGCTCTGCCGGCCAGCATCCTGGGATCGGAGATGTGGTAGCTGTCATCCAGATGAGCCAAGGGCAGGAATGTGACATGAGAGCAATGTGAAGGGGCAACATGTCACCCCGGGTGGCACCTGGGGACAGGGCAGCTAGGAAGTCACAGGAAAAGAAAGTGAGGCGCCAAAGTCGGTCCTGAGGTGGGCGTAGGGGAGGCGGGAGCCTGGGGGCAGAGGGCAAGGGCTGCCTCCTTGCCCAGTGCCGGCAGATGCTCTCTCTGGAGCAGTGCTCTCAGGACCATGGGGAAGAATTACCGGGGGCTTGTTCAAAACGCAGGCTGGCTGAGCCGCCTGCCGTAGGGAGCCTGGAGGTCGAGGGGCCGGGACTGGGAGCCCTGCCCTGGGGCTCTTGCCGTGACTGAGCCCCTTCGTGCTCCTTGTCACTTGGCCTCTTTTATGGCCCCTCAGGTGGCTCTGGAGTGCAACAGGGGAACAAGGGCTGCAGGGCTAGCGGCCTGGCTGCCGTCGCTGCTCTGGCCTGTCCATCTGTGTGACTAGGCACCTGCTGAGATATGCCTTGGGGAAGAGAGCCCTTGGCAGGGCCGCCAGCCACCCTCAGATCTTCGGAAGGCACTTGTGGAAGAGAAAAGAGACTCGCTCTAGTGGTGCCCAGCAGAACAAAGACCAATGGGCAAAGGTTTCAGGAGAAGCAATTGTGCCGGGTGAGGGAGAAAGAGGCAGGTACGGCTTGAGGCTGCCCCCTGGTGAACTGAACAGACGAAGGCTTAGGGAACAGCCACTGCTGGGACGGGAAAAGGAGGTGCAGAATTCTCCCAGGTGGGACTACAGCGGGTCCTTGCACCAGGCGGGTGGTGGACAGTTGACCTCTAAGGTTGGTTCCCAAGGTGACACTCTGAGTTCTCTTTGCAATAGGAAAGGGAGGCCCAAACTGTTCTCAAGGTGGCGCTGCCGGACCCAGAGAGGGGGCAGCAGCCAGGCCTGTGTGCTCCAGGCCTTTCCCAAGGAGTCTGAGCATCCGGTTTCCCACCCCACTCACCACTGCCCCACAGGAGGACATCGTGTCCACACCCCGGCGCAGCCTGGGAACACTGTGGTTAGCGAGGGGAAACGCGGCAGTTTCAGTTCTTCGGAAACCAGACTCCGGCCTTCCCCTCCTCTGCCCCGATCTCCCAGGACCACAAGCCCTCCTACCCACTGCTGGCTCCACCGGGGGACAGGGCTAGCCTGCCACGTGCGACCTGCCCTGGTGGTACTGAGCTTTGTCCTAGCAGACGGTGGTGAAGTTCCAGGGCACACACTCCATCCTTAGCTGTGACTGGGAAGGTCTGGGGTCAGGCCCAGCTGTAATTGCTCAGCTGGCGCCTGGTCTTTTCCCCGATGCTGCTCTGCTTCTAGGGTTGTCCCCTCTGATGGAGACACAGAAGTCATCCACCGCAGGCCCAGGCCCAGGCCACGCCCAGAAACCCCATGCAGCCCCACTGTGGTCACAGCGTGGTGGTCCTGGCTGGCCCAGAGCCGTGAGGCCCTAACCAGTTCCTCCAGGGAAATCATTTCTAGTCTCTCCTAACGAGTGCCATTTGGCCCTTGTGCCCGGTGAGCACTCCGAATGACCAAGAGCTGCCTTCTTGCTGGTTGCATCAAGGCTGCTATAAAGACGTCAACTCTCACCAAGCTCTTCACGTTCGTTTTGTCTTCCATGGAGAAATAATCATTCTTTAAGTACCCAGAGCATCTCCAAGAATCTGTTTTTCCGGCCTTGTCCCTAGCATCACTCAAAGCTTATCCGAGATAGGTTGGTACAAGCTGCGTCTCTCCTCCTCTTCAGTAGGGAGAAAGCATCTGCCTCCTGGGCCCCCTCTGGCTCTGATATCATAATGAACGGTATGGGGGCTTTTCACCGATTCCATCTCCACAGGCCAGCCCCAGGGCCCGAGGGAGTTGCTCGGCTGGGTCGTTGCTGATGGTGGGACTTCAGCAGCAACACCAGCCAGCCCGTGGGTTCCTGATGAGCCGGCCCACGTGGTGCACTGGCAAGGGCCATGCAGCCCGCTCCCAAACCCGACTCGCCGTGTGGGGAGGGGTTGATGGATCCTGCCCTGTGAGGAGCTGCCCTCAATTGATATGCACCAAGCACTGGCAGGAAAGAGGAGGGAGCCAAGGAGGATCGAGGAGTGGACCGGCTGGGACAAGCCTTGAATGCTGATGACAAGTGGAAAATTTGAAACCTTGGGCACAAGGAAAGCCAGTGGCGGAAGCGCTGGCAGGAAAACGAGCTGCTGCAATGTTTTCCTCTCCATCGATGCTTCACAGTTTTGATGCTCAGCATTTGGGGCCTGCCTTCTGGAATATTCAGATTTCAGTTTGGGAGGCTTGAAAAAATAATTCCGCACGTGAGCCCGGCAGCATGAGTGGAGCCTGGGCCGTGGTCCCTCCCAAGAAGATCTGAGCGCTGATCTGGGACCATAGAGCCAGACCTTCCACTGCCCATCAGCCAGGCCAGGTCGTCTCGTCCATTTCTGATGAGTTTATGGCTGTCTCTGGGGCGCCCGCCATGTCTTTGAGGGGGACAAGATAAGTGGGACCTGGTGTCAGTGGGACCTGGCGCCCAGGCTCGCCCTCCTCCCAGGCCTGACGCTGACTCTTCGTTTTTTCAGGAAGCAAGGGGAGCATGGGCGTGAAAGGAGACATGGGGGTCATGGGGCCCCCCGGAGCCCAGGGCAGTAAAGGGGATGCTGGGAAGCCAGGCCCTCCAGGTAAGAGGCTGCATGGTCAGGTCCACTGGCTTCTACATATTAATTTTTTTTTTTTCCTGGAAGGCTGAGTGACAAGAAAAAAAATCTCTAAAAATTCTTAATTGTAGGTGTGGCTGGAATTCCTGGAATCAAAGGAGATCAAGGTAAGAACTGTAGGAATGTGGGCACCATGCCAGCTCCCACTGTCCCTGGGCCAAGTCAAGTGCAGGGCCTGCCTCCAGTACCGTATTCCACTGTGGTATTAATGCAGAGCATCTGCTTCTAAAACCGGCCCCTCCCCAGAGAGCAAGGCAGCCGCTTCACTGATGCTCCTCTTTAGAGCTCACCCTCTGCCACCAGGGCGGGGCTGGACCTTCCGGCCCAGCTTCTTAGTAAGTCCCCAAGCTGAGACTCTAATCCCCTCACTGCGAGGGCTGCCTCTTGGCTTCCAGGGAACATATTAGGTGTTAGGACATCCACGTGTCACTGCTGAGAACAGAGGTGTGTGGAGGGGACGGCAGCCAGGCCCTCTGCCAGCCACCCAGCCGTGTAATCATGACTTAACTTTCAGGACCAACTGGAGCAGAGGGTCCTCGAGGCCCTCCGGGTGCGGCAGGATCTCCAGGTCCCAAGGGTCAGCCTGGCAGTGCTGGCGCCACTGGGCTAACAGGTGAGGTCTCTTCCGGTGGTGGGCGTGGGGAGTGATGGCTGAAGGTCCATCTACCCAGCTCTTACGCTCACCATGACGTCTGTTGTCCAGGACCACCAGGGAGACCAGGGAGTCCAGGACCTGACGGCATGAAAGGAAGCAAGGGAGACACAGGTGACAGAGGGTGTGGGTAGGCGGGCAGGCGGGGGTGGATGGGACGGAGGACTGGCTCCCTGCGGGCCTACCAGCAGGAGGCAGAGCTCCTCCTGTACGCTGCTCCATGAAGGTCCTAGGGCTGTTCTTCCTCTGCCCAGGGTTCCTTAAAGGCCTCAAATGCCACGACCAAACCTCTAATGTCCCCCTGTTCTGCCTTCCAACTGTGGGCATGGTTTCCACTCTCTCCTGCTGACCTGAGTGGGGCCCCAAGGGTCAGGGATCGAGCATGGGGGTGTCAAGAAACCCCTCCTTGCATATTCTCCCAGGGTTCTCAGGCCGGGAAGGCAGCCCACAGCAACTGAACTCACAGGGGCTACTTTCTAAGCCACTGTGCCACCTTAGCTACGTTATAGACTGTCATGTCGATTTAGTCTGTGTTATAAGCATCGTGCCAACTTGGTCTAGCTTACAAACCATCACAGCAATGCGGCCTGGTTTATACACCACTAAACCAGTTTTACCTCGTCACTACCCAAGTCTGGACACCTGCAATGGTCTAGAAAGTTGGGGCCACCATGTTGGGTGCTGGGTCCCCATAGAACATAAGACCTGGCTCCTGCCCTCAGACATATGGGTTAGTACAGACTTGCTATACTGTGTCGGGCACACTTTGAAGTGGACATTTGCATGGAAAATAGTCACATGCCATTTAGAAAGCTGGGTGCAGGCCAGGCGGTGCGGTAGCATGTGGGGCTGTGAGAAAGGGCTGCGTGTCTGCCAAGGATGTCTGTGGGCAGCCTGCTGCAGTCCCCTCCTCTGCCAGGTTCTGCTGGTGTTGGCAAACCTAGATGCCCTCACCCCAGGGCCACGCTAGGGACCCACACCAGAGGCAGGACCTCTCAGTTTTCATTGAGCAAGTGGTTGACTGGTTAATTCCTTAAACAAATGTGACTTAACCCTGTTAAATGCTTCAGGCTAGCAGTGGCTGGGGTCTGGTGGGGGTGGTGAACGGCAGTCCAGTGCAGGGGCGATGTGAGAGCATGAGCTGAGTCTTGGAGGATGAGTGGCGCTCAGACATGTGCAGGAGGGGAAGGGAAGCCTAGCAAGAGGACACAGAGCTGGTGAGTCATGGAGGAGGGAGGGCTCTGTAGGGTGTATCCCTGGCACCTGGTTGGTGTCTTGGGTTGGGATGGGGAGCTCTGGTCCAAGGGACAGGTGAGGCCAGCTCCTGGTCAGCTTTGGACTTTGGGCCTTTGACATCTGGGGCTTCTACTGGAGGTTATCGGGAGCCATGGCACAGGCAGCTCCTACACCCACCCTTCTCAAAGCCTTGGAGCTGCTTTCTTTCTCATGGACTGTGTGTCAGTACAGGAGGGGCTCTGCTACCCGAGGCCACCTGAGGCCACCAGCAAGGTCTCACCGTCCAGAAAGACTCTGTCTGGGTGCAGCTCCCCTTTCTGATCCTATACCTCACCTTTTCCTGAAGGTTTTAGGATGTCTGACTTTGGCACCTGAAGCTGTCTTCCCTCTAAGTTTTCTGCTTGGCTTCATGGGGATGATGGCTTTCCTCCCTCAGTTATAAACAGAGAGCATCCCTTCACCTCCATCCCCTCCTTGCCTTGCTAGACTAAGCAAGAATATTTGTGCTAAAACATGATTTTACCCAAAGGGGTGCTGTGCCCACTGTCTGAGAGCAGGAACCTTGCCCTGCACCCTGTGTCCTGGAACATTTACCATGAGCACGCTCAGGACAGCCCAATGAGCTAAGCACTCTTGTGAGGGCTGTTTCACAGTAAGAGAGGCAGCCTGCCTGCCCCAAAGCTGGGGCTTTATCCATTACACTTTGTCATACCATCTCCCTCCCCAGGTAGCCGAATGTGCCCCTCGTCCCCATCAGCGCACTCTGATGAGTGACACTTACCCTCCATCCCAGTCCAAAGGGATGAGAGCAAAAGCTGCAGCAGCCTCTTGCACTCTTAGAAGGAAACCTAAAGCTCTCAGGCCCTGTTTTGGCTCTTTCTCATTCACCCACAACCCCATCCCCCTTTAGCACAGTCTGGGACCATTTTCACTTCATTGTCAAGTCCTTGTCTATTCATCGGGCACCCTTCCAGGGACCTCCATCCATCAGACTTAGTGGTAAATACCAACCAGGCAAATTCCAGCTGCCCAAGTAAACATGGAGAATGACAGTTTCATTTTGAGACATGTGGTAATTACAGCTTATGTAAACTTGCATAGATTTCCCAAACAAATCCCAATGATTGCCTTGAACAAGTAGCTGATGGTCCACATGGACATCTCAGAAGGGAATTCCATGGATAGGACCGTATCTGGCCCATCAGAGCCAGGTCTAGAGATCATCCTAAAGGGAAAGGTTAATGGGCTTTGGGAGAGGTTAGCTTTCTGAAGCGGGAGAAGGAAGGATGGGTGGAGAGTGGTGGCCAGATCTCATCAGGGAAGATAATGCAGACTTTTCAATGTCAGGACATCGGTATTCCCCAAATAAGAGGTCCTATGGTGTTTGTCCAGTTTTGATTCCATCAAGCCCGTTTTTCAAACTGATGTATTTTTTCCCATTTTTTAAATAAAATCATTAATCTCTCAAGAGGATATCTGGCTGCATTGGATGAAAACAGAAATTACAGTGCCTTGGCTTGACCTGGGTAATAGCTAGCTTTCAATATCTTGCATTAATAATAAAAACAAGAGGTCTGTTCCTTGTCAGCAATGCCTCTGGGCCAGACACTGTGCTTGGGACTTGACTCCCATGGTGTTATTTCATTTACCCCCACACCCGAGTTCCATCATCCTTCTACCTTACAGCCAGGGAAGCAAAGGCTGACAGTGGGCAAACGCTCTCCCCAAGGAGCTGAATCCGGGACTCAATCTCAAAGTCTGATTCCAAGTCGGTTCTTTTCCAGACTTTGTTGTGTAGAATAACACAGAGATTAGGACTCAAAATTAACAGAATTGCCCATACCTCCCAACCCACTGTAGGAGGGCAAATCCTGGCTTAGTCACCAAATCTCCCTGCTGTCACGAACAGTCACTAACCACACGCCAGCCCATTCTGGTGAATGTTTCCTCTGCTCACACCTCTGGAGAAAGAGGAGCCACCTGAGAGGAAGGATGGTGGAGAGGACCCCTTTCATCTGTGGGAAGGCAAACTGCATAGCTAGTAAGCAGGCATCACCACCCAGCAGAGCTTCTCCAATGGGCGTTTCCGTTACCATTCGCAAAGCAGGGTCAATCCAACCCCCAAACTTAGTTTTTCTAACTTTTGTCTTTTAAACAATTGCAAAATCATTTAACTAATTATATTTTTTGCAAAAACAAACAGACAAACAACCTCCCCTAAATGAATTTTAGCTCAACGTTCCATACAGTTTGTTTGGAAATGGGGAGGACTCGCTTCAATTCGTCATCACGGCATTTCTCTTTCTATTTCCATCTCATGGGATAATGTTAGAAGCAACCAAACCTTTAGGCTCCAAAACACAAGTGGAGTTTTGGAGGAAGGAGTGGCCTTCTTTGAGGGATGAGGGGGCAATAAATGGAGGTCACAGTGCCTGGCATCTCGGAGCCTTGCTTCTACGGACAGGATCTTAAGGTAGCGATGTCTACAATGTGATGTGCCCTAGGATGCAGACAGAGAGGGCCAAGGGTCTACAAATGGACCATTGTTTCACTTAGTCACAAGAAAAGACGTGTTTCCAACTGTGTCTTCACCTCCCTAATCTTGACACGTGATTCAGATGCAGGTGAGCAAAGAGAAGATATCTCTCCCCTTCTGCCGTGACCTCGGGTCAACAGCAAGTGGGGGCTGGCTGGGCAGCAGGCCCAGAGGAGGGAAGGGAGGCTCAGGGAAGGACATCTGCTCAACGTCATAGGTGGACACAGCCCAGGGCACCTGACTTTGGCCACTTTGCTGCCTTGGGAGGAAGTGCGGCATCCGTGGGCAAGGCCAGAGAGGGCTTCATAGTCAGCAACATCTGACATTTTAGCAGGTTTTACAGGATTGATAGGACTTCTCCGGGGCACCAAAGGGGTGAGGCAGTCTAGACAGAGGGACCAGAGCACGAACAAGTGGCCTGGGCGAGCTGGGGCCTGCCTGCCAGCGCCAGGCCTCTAAGGCTCCCCCCACCCCCCCACTCCTAGAAGCAGCTCTGAGCCTCAGTCCTGTCTCCACGCCGACGAGGGGCTGGAGCAGCTGTCCTCTCGGGACCTTCCAGTGCATCCTGCTTCTTGGTGCCAGGCATGTAGAGGCAGCTCGTGGCTCCTTGGCCCTCTGACCCTCCTCCCTAGGCAGCGCCTGGCCTCAGGCAAAGTATCTGAAAGGCTACCAGGAGCCAGGACTTCCTTGGCCCGTTATTCCAAGGTGTCCCAACAGACCTGCCAGGCCTCCAGCTTGCCCTCCATTGACCAGCACACAGTAGGTGCTCAAGAAAGTCAGGCACTGGGAGGTAGGAACTTCCCCACGTAGGAATTTCCCCCAGGCAATTGGCACTGAGGGGAACTGTGGTTCCTGTTGGACATCAAAGGGCGGGCCTTTGGTTGAGGCTGGGCTTGCGCCATGGGAGGGACACGGTCAAGGGCATGGCGATGAGCACAGCCGCTGTCTGCACTCCTATGTTATCCTCTAGTAACTGTTACTTCACGTCAATATAAAGTTTCATTTTCCCAAGTTTGTGTAACTGATTTGGAGAGTCCTGTTTCTTTGAAATAACACTGATATTGGCCCTTATAATCAAGAGGCCATGATGTGGCTAAACCAATAAATTATTATCCCACAGTGACCCAACCTGGTGCTGGGAACAGTGGACCTTCCATGGAAGTTAGTGAATGAGCGGATGAGTGGGAGGGAGGGAGGGTGAGAGGACTTTTCGCATTTGAACTACAAATAGGACCGTCATCAGTAATTGCAGTGATTATTTTTCCATTTTCTGGACATGAGACCCTTTAGCTGCACAAACCTTTAGCCACACTGGGGGTCACATTGAAGTAAACCAACCAAACTATTGAACATCTATGTGGGTGAGGGCCCGCAGAGCTCCAACTCTGAGTACCCTCCAGTCTTTTGGAAATAATGATAATTTTATTTTCAAAATATCTCTCAATTCTTTTCCAATAAAGGCAACAGGAAGCAATGGACTTAGATTTAGACACCAAGTCAGGCTACCACCGGCAAGGAAGGCCAGCCAGTAAGTTCAGGGTCTGTCTGTCCAACTCAGATGTCTACTCAGAACATTTCTACCTCACCCCAACGCACGGTCCCACTTATGTGGGTCTGTCTCCTTGTGCTCTGCGGAACAGGCTTTAAACAATTGTGAAGAACCAGCCTGTCTTTCCATCTGCATTAATCAGACAAAGGTAGAGGTTGTCTAAGATTAAAAGTGTCTAATATCCAAGTTTTATTATCTTCTCCCCTTCTTTGTATTTTGATCTTAGGACTTCAAGGACAGAAAGGAACAAAAGGAGAATCGGGAATTCCAGGTAAAGGGCCGACTCTATTTTAATTTCCTCGCAATGATGACTGGAAAGGGTGAGGCTTGCTTGCTGACTTTGAACGCACTGCTGTGACCTTCCCCCAGGGTGACTGGGGCCGAGACCAGTTGAGGCAAAGACTGCAGGGCTCTGTTACGCAAGCCTCAGATGTTCTCCCTGGGAAACCTGGGCAATGACAGGAACGCAGTGAAGTGAGGGGGTAGGGAGATGGTGGAGGAGGGGGGTGAAGGGTGAAAAGTGCCAGGAGAGAGGGTGGTCAGGTAGTGGCTCAGGCTGTGCAGCCACCATGACGCCTCCAGTGCCCCCCTCATTCTTCTCACTGGACTTTCACACCCTCCTCGCTCTCAAGCCCTTGCTGGGAGTTGTTTGTTGTGCTCGGCACTCGGTTCAGCATCTCTGTCTTCTCAGTGCCCGACCCCAGGGAGCGCCACAGCAGGGCTTCTCAGACACAGCGCTTGGGCAGTCTTCCTCCAAAACTGGACACTCTATTCCTATTTTAACTTACTACGGAGAAAACGAGGCCTAGCAACATTCTAGCAACTTCTCCCGGAATGGCTAGAACTTCCACAGGATGATGTAGTCCACTGAGGACCAACCATTCTGGACTCCCTCAGCAATCTCTCAACCAGCATTTACATGGGAGCCGGGAGATTAGAGCGGCACCCCTCCCCCCATTTGGACCAAAGACACCCCTGAATTTCCCAATAGTCAGTTCAGAGGGGCAACCTGCTGGTTAAGGGCCACTCACTTATTAGGTACCAAGGCTCGGGGCCCCTTGTAAAGCAGGGCAGCACCTCTGACAGATGGTCTTTCTCCTCCAGGCCCCGCAGGCATGAAGGGAGAAAGGGGAAGCCCAGGCCTGGCGGGCCCCAAGGGTGCAACTGGACCAGTTGGCCAAAAGGGAGACCCAGGAATGAAAGGTGAGGAGGCCCTGTTTCTCCTTTGTGGTTTCAAAGGAGAGGCCCTGATGTAGGGGCGTGGAGTTTTCAAAAGCAGAAGGTCAAGGTCTGTGGGTTCAGAGGGTGAGTTCTGAGCTGGGGTTGGCCTCAGCACTGAGCCTGCAGGCTCGCGAACGTGCACCCCCTCCACGCCCAGCCGTGCCTGGCCACCCACACAGCCTGGCCTGACCGCAGCTTCCCGCGAAGGAGATGCATCCCCTCGCTGTCTCTTACCCGTCAAGTGTCCCTCACTAATCTAGCCTAAATCCCTCCTGCTGTGGCTTAGGTCCATTTCTTCATGCTTAACCGTCGAAGCCCATGGAACCTCCTGTCCGCTTAATGCCAGGTCACGGGCAAAGCTGGGACAAGAACCTGACCTCCTCCACACGCTTCCTTCCCCCCCCCCCACCCCCCACTGGCAGAGGAGGGCGAGGGAGTCCTGGCCCGTTTCCTTCAAATCATGTCGTTTTTCTCCTCGTAACAGGATCTTCCGGGCTGCAAGGAATAAAGGGAGAAAAAGGTCAGAAAGGTAATTGCTGTTTTTATTCTC
Organism: Myotis brandtii; assembly: GCF_000412655.1. Classification (NCBI taxonomy): domain Eukaryota; kingdom Metazoa; phylum Chordata; class Mammalia; order Chiroptera; family Vespertilionidae; genus Myotis; species Myotis brandtii. Next base: position 68,221 of record NW_005371827.1, on the reverse strand, counting down.
TTTAATTTGTGCTTCAGAGTCAGTTCTGTACTTGAACGTTTATGTGGTCGGGGGAGAGGCCTTGACTCTGAGAGAGATGCCTCATTCTGGGGCAGGTTAATGGGCTTTCCCTTCAATGGCCTGCTCATAGCACAGCCACAGCGCAGCAGCTCCCCCTCCCGCCCTGCCTCCTCCCTCTCTTCCTCTCCTCCCATCTCCCCTCCTGTCTTTTCTCTCTCTCTCTCTTCTTTTCTGTCTTCCTTTTTTTCTCTACTTTTCTTTTTTTCTCCCCACAACACAGGCCAGATGTGGTCGCCTGGATTTGCCAGACCAGCCACAGAGGACCTGACCCTGTGGCCTCGTGGCTGCGGGCCCAGGGCACGGAGGCTGCTAGCCAGGCCATGTTGGTGCCATTGGGGGTCTTCCTGGCCAAGCAGGGCTTTTCCCTCTAACTAGAGACCGTCCTTCATTGAAGAGGTGGAGCCTACACCCACACAAAGCCCCAAGCGGCCGTCCTCACCTCTCACACCTGTGTTTTTCACTCAGGTGAATCCCTGGCAGCTGTCAGGATCGTCGGCTCTTTGAAACGAGGCCGGGCTGAAGTTTTCTATAACGGCGTCTGGGGGACAATTTGCGATGATGGCTGGGACAATTCGGATGCCACCGTCTTTTGTCGCATGCTGGGTTACTCTGTGGGGAAGGCCCTTTTCAGCATGGTCCCTGGTAAGTGGTCCTCCACCGCTGCCTCTTGCCTGGAGGAGCCGGCATGGGCTTTCTCTCCCTTTGGTTGCAAATGACTCCATGTGATTTGGGTTAAAAGAAAAAGATTGGTTCAAGCAACTGAAAAGGTCTACAGCTCAGGGCCCTGGCCTTCTATCCTTGTGGCCTGGCAGACCTGTGACCTTCCTTCCCCTGGCAGACCTGTGACCTTCCTTCCCCTGGCAGACCTGTGACCTTCCTCCCCCTGGCAGACCTGTGACCTTCCTTCCCCTGGCAGACCTGTGACCTTCCTTCCCCTGGCAGACCTGTGACCTTCCTTCCCTGGCAGACCTGTGGCCTTCCTTTCCCTGGCAGACCTGTGACCTTCCTCCCCTGGCACCTGTGACCTTCCTCCCCCTGGTAGTCCTGTGGCCTTCCTTCCCCTGGCAGACCTATGACCTTTCTTCTCCGAGAGTGACAGCAAAGAGTTGAGTCAATGTCTGTCCGCCCTTGAGCGGGAACACACAAGGCTGCAGTGTCTGTGGAGGGCCTTTGAGATGCTGGGGCTTCAGAAGCCGAAAGCATGCCAGGGAGGACGGGCCCAGGCCTCCCTTCCAGCTCCCTGGAGGCGAGAGGTCTGGACTGCCCACACTGTGATCACGTTTAAGGAGAAGGTGGGAAGCAAAAGAGAGCAAATCAGAGCAGGGACTTCCTAAAATCAGTTTGGGGTGTTAGAGACTCAGCCTGTGTCTTTCAGCAAACGGTTCAAACTTTCAATGAAGGAGTAAAACTGAGGCTGACACCGTTTCTTCGGGCGTAAGGGCTGAGCTGGCAGGGGCTCGAGGCCCCTTTCTCCTGCTCCCGCCCCCAACGCTCTCTGCCCTTACCCCACCCCACAGTGCATGCCTGTGTTTTATTCTGAGTCCAGTTGGTTTGTAAGCCATTTCCCTCATATAGATTGCCACACTGTGGTGTAAATTTCTGCAATCAAACATCCAACTGGTTTCCTCTGAGCTCTGGGTCTGAAATCAGCTGTGTCAGAGAAAGGGGTTTGAGGAAGGTGAAGGCTGGGCAGGAACATGGATGCGCTGTAGCAAGTTCGTGGGAAGAGAGGAATGCTGGGAGCCTCCAGGAGGAGATTTCAAATAGTTCATGGATTAGGATTAAATACTTGGATGAGACTTTTGTCAAAAAGGCTAGAAAACAGAACAGAGGCAGAGTCATTAGAAGAGAATAGCCCATGGTGTGGGGCGGGGGCAGGATGGGAGAGGTCAGTGGGGGGTGGGGAAGGGGACATATGTAATACTTTCAATAACATATTTAAACAAACAAGCAAGTAAATAGATAAAATTTTTAAAAATGGCATATTTCTTCCTTAGCGAGAGAGAGAGAGAGAGAGAGAGAGAGAGAATAGTCCAGCGTCACCACCTTGGGCCTGAGTGGGTGTGTGAGAAACTGCAGTCTACCCAAACTGGGACCCCCAGCCACCAGCGGGCCACTCGGCTTCGAGCCTCATCCCACGCCGCTCTCCCTCCTTGTCTCTGTGTCTAGGCTCTGGGTCCATCTGGCTGGATGACGTTGCCTGTCGCGGGACAGAGGCGAGCCTGTGGAACTGCAACAAGAGTAACTGGGGCTCTCACAACTGCAACCACAATGAGGACGCCGGGGTGGAGTGCAGCTGACCTGCAGGCAGCGGCTGCTCTGCCCCACGGTGCCTGCGGGCATAGACATGCACCCGGGAAGGGCGGAGCTCTCTGAGGCTCCCTGAGAGCGGGGTCATTAATAAAATGCAAAGTGCTACCTGGCACTTCATTGGCCTTGGCTGAAATCACTAGTGTGTACCTCCCACCCCTTCTTGATGTGCCACTCAGTGCACACAGCACTGCATCGAGTTCTGACGTGCCCCTGCACACAGGGACCTGGGAGTTTCAGCGTACAGCCAGGGGAGAGTGGGGCGCCAGGGGATCTAAGCGCGATGCAGTCACAGTTAGTCGTGGCCATCCCTTCAATCACTCAGATGTGGTATCTCTCCTAGCAAGTGAGTGCTCCCTCCAGCACTGGAACTATTCTCCAGCAAATGAAGAGGTTGGCATGTAATTGGCATCATGCTGCATGATCAATAGGAACTGTACCTTTAAGCATGAAAATCATCTCTCATTAGGATGTGAACTCCAGCAATGCAGGGACTTTTGTCTGCTGTAGCCATCCCCTAGGGCTCAGTAAATATTTGCTCAATGAACAACTGAATTAAACCAAGAAGGTAGAGCAATTCACCCTCTATGAGAAATTTGGCTCCTGACTCCCTTTTCATTCTTTCCCCTGGGATATATATATACTCTCTCTGAGTGCAATCACATTCCCTTCCTCCCTCCCCCCCTCTCTCTTTCTCTCTCTCACACATTGTCAGAGGGACAAAAGCAGTTTATAAGCACAGAACAGTCAAAATCCTTGCATGGCATGGACTGTCCGTGCCACATGGCAGGGCTGTGGCTCAGCCATGCCCAACACTTCCCTTCCAGGGCATTGGTTTTTATCTCTGAGCTGCTGATGAGGTGCAGGTCTGTCTCCTGAGCTCCAGTCATATATATCTGCCTAGCGACCGCCTCTACACGGGACCTCACAGGCCAGGAAGTTGGATGCTGACTCATCATCTGCGCCTCCTCTGTTCCCATCTCAGCCAGTGGCTCCCTCCATCCAGAGCCCAGGACAAACACTGTCAAAAGCCATGCCTGCCCTCTGTTACCCGCTCATCCACCAGGCACCAAGTCCCCCTAACTCTACCTCCCAAATACCTCTCCAGCCCACCCACTTCTCCCCGCTTTGCCATCACAATGGTCTTGGAGATACTTGCAGCATCTCCTAACTAGACTCTCCCCTCTCGCATGCTCCAACAACCACCCATTCTTCCCCACACAGCAGCCTGAAAGACCTTCAGAAATGGCAAAGCTAACCATGCCAGTCCCTGCCTGAAGCCTTCAATGGCTCCCAGTCCCTTAGGCAGTGGGCCAGATGCGTGACTGTGGCTTACAAGGAAGTGACCCTGTGATCTCACACAGTCCCCCAGCAACCTTAATGTTTCATCCTCTCTATTCCAGCTGGCCCTGTGTTCATGCAGCTTCTCCGACTCCACGTCCTTTGCCTGTTACTCCAGCTGACCCCTGAGCAAAGCCCTTGCCCTTGAATCCTCGCTCGCTCAGCTCCCTGCCTGCGAGGCTGAGCCCGCTCCCTTGTCACTCCCTTTGTATGCTTCTTCTTGGCCCGCAGACCCTGTCTCTCTAGGACCTGGGAGTGTAGTCACCTTTGTTCCCCGCACCTCTCCTGTGCCCACTCTTGTGGCCGCACCGGACTGACCATCCCCCAAAGAACACAGAGCACTAGAGCATCACGTGATACAAGTGAATCATCGCTTCTTTAAATTAGCAAACTGCCGCACAGAGAGGGTAAGCAATGTGGTCTGTTGGCTTCAACTCACAGCCTCTGTCCACTTACCCTGTGACTTTGCAGCTCTTCTCATCAGGAGCCAGGTCTGTTGCTCCTTCACTCTCTCTCTAGGAATTCCTGCTGCATTATAGCAACAACCCAGGTCCGCCTCCAGAGGATGCGTGGGCACGTAGAGCAGGGGAGGTGCGCCCCCGAGGCCCTGCTTCATCAGCTGAGACGGCTCAAGCCAGGCCCGTATCAGAAGGACCACTGGCCAACCAACCCATCAATTCATGAGCAATCGCACATGGTTGTGGCTTAAAGCCACTAGGCTTTGGGATGGTCTGTCACATAGTAATAACCACCGGATAGGGTTACCCTGAAGACACCAGCTGGTAAGAGCAGAGGGGGATTCGAACCCAGGTCTGTCTGACACAAGTAAGATTAAGAGATAAAGGAGAGTTGCTGCCACCTGCCCCTCTGTCAGGCAGTTCCTCTGAGCAGCTCCTAGGCCGAGCGAAGCTGAGGAAGCTCCCCTTGCACACACAGGGGCCGCAGCGCCTGGCCGCAATGTGGGCACGCTGGCTCTGGGGCCGGCCGCCTGGAGGCTGATGTGGGCTGAAGAGGAACTGGGTGAAATTAGCACGACAGCATCCTCAACTGCTAGGGAGCAGTGCCTCTAACTGCAGGGCATGGCCTCCTGACCTCTGCGTGACACTTGGCTGTGATGTCTACTTGAAATAATTCTCCTTTCTCCTTTCCCCTCCTGGGACAGTATGACCTGGCTGAAGCCTGTGGACAGATACTAGCACCGAACAAACTAGCTGGGCAGGACAGGGATGGCCCCTAAAGGACCCTCTGTGCACAAGCCCCAGCCCGCCCCCGCCCCCTGCCCAGAGAGTTTGCCAGCATCCAGCTGTAGAGACACAGCTGAGAATGACGGTTCTGGGCTAGGATCCCGGTGCTATCACGTAACAGGTCTTTACCTGGACAACCAAGTTACTGAACCTCTCTGGGCCCAGTTTTCCAGTCTTAACATAAAAATAACAGTTCTCTCCTCTCAGAGTTCTTGTGAGGAGTAATTAAAACGAGAAGCAAGAGGGAGCATTTGAAATGGTGCCTGGCACATAGTAAAGACTCAGTGTTAGTTACTATGATTCTTCAAGATCCTTCACAGTCCACCCCTCACCCCAGCACTGCCCCCTAAGCCCTTTGTACTGAGTAGACAAGTCTCAGGGCTCTCCCATCAGGTCTAGGACTGGGGTGGGATGATGAGGATGGTGAGTCTGTGGGTCCTCCAGAGGCTGGCACACAGGGAGTTGGGAGCGGGAGAGGTTTGTTGGAGGCAACGTCTGTGAAAACGTGGAAGGACAGGAATGGGCAGGACAGCCTTAGAGCAACATGCAAACATGACCCAGTCTCAGCCAACTCTGCAGGGAGTTCCGGAGCAGAGAGGAATAGCCAGGCTCTCCTGCAACCCTGCTCAGTCCCTGCCGGGAGGGGGGGCTGCCCCGGAAGTGCATGGCCTTGACCGGAAGTGGAGGTGGCCCCTGAAGGTGTGCAAGGAGGCAGGCAGCTCCCCCCTTCTGTGGCTGAACTGCAGTTCCCTCTGGAATCCAGAGACTCAGAAGTACCCCATGGCTGCGAGAGATGGTTTGCTGAAAAGAGGGTGGTGACCAAGTCTGTGGCTTTAGGGAAGTCACATAACCTCTCTAGTTTCTGCTTCCCCGTTGTACAGCGGAAATAGCAATGATGATAAAAATAAAATGTTCTTTATGTGGATAACTGCTGTGCTCTTGGCACCCACTGGGGACTGGAGAGCAGTCACATTCATTAGAGCAGCTGTGACTCCAAGCCTTGGCCTAAGCCTTGTCCGCAAACCCAGAATATCTTCCCTTTTCTATCCACCACTCCCAAACTGCTCCTCTCCCTCAGAGAAATCTTCCCTTTCTCTCCACCCTGTAGCTCTTCCATGTAAGGAAGGAAACATCACTGCAAATCTGTTTGGAGGGCTTACTGTGCAGGATGCCCATGCTGCATGCATGATATTTTTGTGCTGGTTGTCCATCATCTCATTTATTCTTCACAGCAACATTGACAGAAAGGCTCCATTATTATCTCCCTTTTACAGCTGAGAAACTGAGGGTGGGAGAAACAAAACGAGTTTCCTTGGGTCATTATAACTCATCTCCAGGTTTTCTAGTTCTGAATACTTTTTCGTTTGCACCCTGATGGACTCAGGAAGCATTCAGAAAACATGTCTTGTTGCAACATAGGAATCTGCATTATTAAAATAGTACACAAACAGGGTTGTTTTAAGTCTGTGGGGCCGAGGAGGGGATCAGAACTCAAGGAGTGCGTTCATTCAAACCCTTTCAGTTCCCCTCTGTGACAGGGTAATCAGAGGTGAATAAGGTCAAGTGCCAGGAATATAAACCACCAGTTCACAGAAGAGAAACCATGGGCCAGTAAATATATTTAAAGATGTTCTTCCTCACTTATAACAACAGAATTGCAAAAAACCTAGATCATTTATTTGCATGTCAGATTGGCAATTTAAAACAATCCTTGGTATTGGACAGATGGGGGAAACAAACTGTTACCCACTGTGAATAGAAATATAGATGGATTTCCTGGGGGCAAGAGGGATTTGGCAAGATGTGACCTAAGCTTTTTGAAATAGAAAAAGAAGCTACAGTTGACCCTTGAACGACATGAATTTGAAGTGCACGGGGCCACTTATATGTAAATTTTTTTCAAAAGTACAGGGTGTCCCCCCAAAATCTCTACACACTTTAACAGCTGATAGCTCAATTTTGAAAATGAAATGTATTTTAATAAACACTGCCTTTATAATTATTCAAAGTATGTGTATACATTTTTGAGACACTCTATATTTTCTCTTCCTCATGATTTTCTTGATAACATTTTACTTTTCCTAGCTTACTGTATTGTAAGAATACAGTATATAATACACATAACATACCAAATAGGGGTATTCAACTGTTTATGTTATCAGTAAGGCTTCCAGTCAACAATAGGCTATTAGTAAAGTTTTTGAGGGAGTCCAAAGTTACACTTGGATTGTTGGTGAAGGATCAACTATAAATGCATACTGTATTGATTAGTTACTGCTATGTAACAAATCACACCAAGACTTGGTAGGCTGCAGTTATTTGTGCTCATTTGTGTATCTGCCAGTCGGCTAGAGATGGGCTGCTCTGGGCTGGGCTCAACCAGGCAGCTCTGCTTCAAGCTGCAGGTCCAGCTGGGTTAGGCTCTTCCTGCAGGTCAGGCTCAGGCTGGTCCACCTGTGTTCCCTCCAGAACCTGCCTCCTGGTGAAGGCAGCAGGACGAAAGGGTAAGCGAGAACACATGATGCCTCTTAAGGCCTATGCTCAGAGGTGCACGGTCACCTCTGCCCACCCTGCATTGGCCAAAGCAAGTCACATGACGGGGCCCAAAGTCCCAGGGCAGGGAAGTTCCCTCCAGCTCTAATGGGAGGACAGGGAAGGGGCAAAGGGCTGTGCGGGAGGGGTGCAGACTGAGGCCAGTGATGCAGCTGCCAACCCACAGAAGTGCATTGAAGTTCTTAGGAGCATTGGGTGGAGCAGTGTGGAGTCACAGAGATGTACCTTTAACTTAATTCAACTACCTGTGTTCAGAAAAATTAAAAGAAAAATGGCTATTAAATAGTGGTCTAAGGTCATGTTTTGCACATAACTTCTTTATCAGATGCTGTATATTATGTATTTACACATACACCTTGCTAAACACAGCAGAACAACAAAGACTGTGTACATCATGGGTGACATAAGGGGGTTTCGAAGGTATTTTGACTGTATGTGATTTCCCCCTTATGAGCTGAGGTTTGCTTCTCTTGTAAAAAATTTTAAAAAAAGGAAATAGCCAATAGTTGACAGTAGAGTTTGGGCTAACTGACAGTACATGAAATGCCACCACAGACTATTTGACCATTATAAACCACATAAGAGGGGATATTTAGGAATATGGGGAAGTGTTCATGCTACATTTACTTTAAGAGAAAAGAGTTATAAAACAGCATTACAGAAGGACCACAATTTAATAAAAAGTTTCCTCCTTCTCCTCACCACCTGGACCCCAGGTTCACTTGAAAACATGTGAGTCCTCCCTCAGACGCCTCTCTGGTGAGCCCTCTCTCTGCACCTGCCACGCCCCTGCACCAGGCCCAAGTCACATGCCAATGGCCTAGATGACTGCAACAGCCCCATAGCTGGTCCCTCTCCCTTCAGACTTCCTTCTTCTTAGCCATTCACCCAAACAGCCGGAGTGGCCTTAGATCCTGTCCCTCTCCTTGTTTCAAACCCTTCCAAGACCCACTGCCGCCCTAACCGGTTTGGCTCAGTGGATAGAGCGTCGGCCTGTGGACTCAAGGGTCCCGGGTTCGATTCCGGTCAAGGGCATGTACCTTGGTTGTGGGCACATCCCCAGTGGGGAGTGTGCAGGAGGCAGCTGATCGATGTTTCTCTCTCATCGATGTTTCTAACTCTCTATCCCTCTCCTTTCCTCTCTGTAAAAAATCAATAAAATATATTTTTTTAAAAAAAGACCCACTGCCATTACCAGGAAGTGCCCACTCCCAGCCATGGTCATCTGGCCCCTGCCGGCATCTCAGCCTTGAGTTGCCACTGGCCACCAGCCCACATTTACTCTCCAGCCTGAGGGATTTCATCATCATCTCCCCTTCCTCTGTCTTTCCTCCCACCTGCTTCCTGACCTCACACGCCTGGATTCAGCCAGCATGACCCCACTCGGCTATTTCAGGGGAACTCATTATTGCCTCTCTCTGCAAGAGGGCAGGGACTGTGTCTGTCTTGCTGTATCCCATTAC
>NW_005371827.1:7435-59181 GCF_000412655.1 Myotis brandtii | reverse complement strand
CTTTAATAAATTATTTTTTAAAGTATATGATTAGGGAAAAATTGGAAAAAAACACACCCAAATGTCTCTCATTGGCAATAGAATTATGATTAATTTTTATTTTATTTTTTACATTTTCCATAATTTGGGGGTTGGCTACCATGAGTATATATTTATAAGCAGAAAAGAAATTATTTAAAGTAAACAATAAAAGTACAATATGCATCATCAAAGAGCCCTGAACCTCCCTCCTCCTGAGCTCAGACTTCCAGCCCTGTGAGGCACTGTGAGGTGCGTGTGGCGCTGGTGGAGGACCAGGAGTGGGGGGTGGGGGTGTTGGGGGAGTGACAAAGTCTGAGAACATCTCTGCTGTGTGGGCCGTGAGGAGAAATGGGGCCGCAGCTGGAGGGAGACAGGTGGAGTACAGGGGAGGACTTTATATTTTATAACAAGATATAATAAGTCCTGTTTGCATGCTGATGGCAACGACCCAGTAGGGAGGGAGAATTTAATAATTCGGAGTGAGGGCATAATTTCAGGAGCCTAGTCCTTACAATGACTAGAGGGCAAGGGATTCTGAGCAATTGGTGAGAACAGCAATAGTTCTCCAGGAGAGCAGGAAGGAAGGAGAGAATATGAATACAGATGCAGAAGCTGTGGATTTGGTGGTGAGGAGATAGGGACAGGGAGTTCTCATCTCATTGCTTCTACTTCCTCCAAGGGCATGAGCCACGGTCAGTAGCTGAGTGGAGGCGGGGGGGTGATGGGCGCAGGGGCGGTGTCGAGGGGGAAGGATCCAGCTTTGGGGTGTGGACATGTCATGCAGCCATCCACTGAGGGCTCACCCTGTGCCAGGCTCACATGCGCTCATTTAATCTTCACAACAGCCTGCAGGGTGGGATCCTGGACCACTTACAGAAGAGGAGCTGTGTGTTCAAGGTCACAGAGCTGGTAAGAGGCAGGGGCCAATGTGAAGCCAGGGGGGCCTGAGGGCAGAAAGGAGTGGCCTTTCGCTACTGCGCTCAGGCCGCCTCGCCTTCGCCTTCGTGGAGCCTCCGGTCCTGCCTCCCACTCTGCCCAGCTGGGCACCACCTCATGCTGTGACTCGCCTCCTGGGCAATTTCTGTGTCCTGAGGGCCAGCAAATCTGGGGGCTCTACCAATGGGCAGCTGCCAAAAGCTTAGTGTCCTACCAGGAGAGGGTAGGGCCCCTCACTTACCTCGACCTTACTGTGTTGCCTCGGTTTTCCTTTCCACCTGTCACAACCTGTCCAGCCTCACCATCTCACCCTGAGATTTTGCCTGGTTTGGTAGCCATTTACCGGTTCCTCTATGAGTAAGACTCTATGTTGGGTGTCGCTGACACAAAGACTAAAGACCCAGTGCCTGTCCCCTCAGGGGCCACGGGGAAGCCACAAGTGAACACAGGCTCAGTACAGAGTGATGGGCTGGGCTGGCCTGTGGGGTCTCTGCTCCGAACCACCACCAGGCTCAGGGCCAGATTCATTCCTTTCCTCTGTGCACTCCTCAAATCCATGGAGTAAAATCTCAATGAAGACATACAAAACAGCTTTGTGGTGTCTCCTCGTTAACCACACTCAATCATACAAAAGATAAACAGGAAATGTGCATGGTTGTTAAAATGCATGTTGAAACAGCATTTTTCTAAATTTTCTGGTTGCAGCCCTCCGGTAAGCTGCGGGGATCTTTCTCTGGTCCTCTGCCCCATGGTGGGGGCTGGGAAGAACACAGTAGGTGCACCACGGAGCATAGTGGGTGCTGGTTACATGCAGGGAGAGTTGGTAAACACGGGGCGATGACTGACCATTGCAGGGTGGCAGGGCTGAGACTGAGGAGCAGTCAGGGAAGGGGGGCTTCAGGCATAACCAACACAACCGGCTGCCTCCCTCCAGGCCTGCAGCTGGGCCTACTTTCCCTCAGGGCACCAGGCCTGGGGCTTCCTTCACCTGCAGACACTGGCGTGGTTTGGGAGGTCACCTTCTATCTCTGGGCACACGAGGGCGCTGCAGGCCTGCTTAGCCCACCAGGCGCAGGCCTTGCTCTCTTCCCAGCTCCGCTGGTCTGGACCTGGAACAAAAGGCAGGGGTCTGGTCCCCAAAAGACTCCAGGGCAGGTGCCACTGGGACCCAGCCCACCCGCCTCATAAGAAATACACCCCCTTCATTGTGCCCAGTCCAGGTCTCCACAAAACTCCTTCCTCCTCCCCTCCTTCTAATACCCAGTAATAGCCCATGTGCTCCTGCCCCGGACAGAACGCATTCTAAAGGGCATGTTCAGGGAACCAGCTCCCTTAGAAAGTAAGGAAACTTCCATTAATTAAGCACAGACTGTGAACCCGTACTGTGTGAGGTTCTTTCTATACATCAATCCCATGAGCTTATAGCTTTGCTCAGAGAGGTTAGGTCAGTGGTCGGCAAACCGCGGCTCGAGAGCCACATGCAGTTCTTTGGCCCCTTGAGTGTGGCTCTTCCACAAAATACCACGTGCGGGCGCGCACGTACAGTGCGATTGAATCTTCGTGGCCCATGTGCAGAAGTCGGTTTTCGGAAAGGAGATAGACGAAACAAGTATACAAGAGGAGTGTGGATGGGAGAGTTGGAAGGGGTCGACCTCAGTGAACGTACCTCAATCAGATTGAGGACGTTTTTAGCAAAGGCCAGCTTAGGAGTACCCTAATTAAGTTAATAACAATGTACCTACCTATATAGTTTAAGTTTAAAAAATTTGGCTCTCAAAAGAAATTTCAATCGTTGTACTGTTGATATTTGGCTCTGTTGACTAATGAGTTTGCCGACCACTGGGTTAGGTTATTTGCCTAGTGCCACACAGCAAGCTGGAATGCAGCAGAGCTAATGGTCCAAGCCCACGACTGACCCAGGAGCCCATGTTCTTCCCTTATACCTGCCATCTGCTTCCCACATCCACATCCCAGGGTAGAGTTTGAGCAGCAGGATGTGGCCACTTGGAAGGCTTGCTGGAGGGAGATCTGAAGAGCTTGGGAGAGGCTGAGGGTTCTACAGTGCAAAAGCACCAACGTAGTCAGGGGCCCTGAGTTCTAGTCCTCAGTCAAATACTGGCTTGGACCTTGGCCTCCAGCACTGATTTCGTGTTTGAACCAGGAGGGATGGGACTAGGTCATTCTAAGCCCCCCACCCACCAGCATCTCCAACAATGTGCACACGGAGGAATCCCTGACGAGGGGCTTCCTCTGGCAGCTGGCCAGGAGGAAGAGGGGCGCCGAAGAGGCCTTCATGCAAAGGGTCTCAGGGCTGTGACGAGGGGGTGGGGCACAAGAGGACCAGAGCCTCTGAAAAGTGCCCCCATCCCAGGCCTCCTGAGGGGTGGCCGGTGGTCTGAGAAGGCAGCAGCAGGGCAGCAAATGTGTTCCCAGCAGGTGCTCACCATGGCCTCGGTGGGCTCCCTGATTCGGTCTCACCTTCCCTGCACCAGGAGGTGCCCCAGCATCCGACAGCCTACCCTTCCCTTCTTGGAAGCGTCTCTCTCCTCAGGCTCTTCCCCCTGTGAGTACTTGGGGTTTAATTCCAGTCCAGCAAACCCTGCCAGAACCCAGTCTACATGCCAGGACCCGTAACAGGTGCTGGGCATGGAGAGGAGCTCAGGAGCTCCTGGTCCTGCTGGGGAGAGACTCATCCACAGACACTGCCGATCTACTGCAGGGTCCAGGGACACAGGGGGCAGTGAACCCGCTGGGGGTTATGGAGGTCAGGGGCAGCTTCCTGGGGTGTCCCACCTCAGCTGGGAGGATGAGTAAAGTGAGCTAGGGAGTGAGGGCAGAGGGAAGATGTTCTCGGAAGAGGGAGCTGGATGAGTGGGGCCTGGGAGTCGGACATTCAAAGGGACAGGACCAGTGCAGCTAAGAGAGGATGAGGCTGCAACAGGGCAAGGGGCATGGGATGGGCCCTCGCTGCCCAGAGCGTAGGGTGGACTCCAGGCTGACTCCTGGCTGAGGTGCCCAGGAGTGCAGTTGCACTGCTCACAAAAACGAAGAATCTAAAGGAGGGCAGGTTGGGGTAAAGAGAAGCGTGGGTGTGACTTGTGAGACCCCCGGAGGAGCTATCTGATGGGCTGTCTCGGCCTGTGAGGAGGCCCCCCAGGCACCCGGGAGTGTGGAGTTCTCAAAGACAAGGTGATTCTGCGATGCTGATTGTGGCCCCTGCTGTCACTGCTGAAGAGTCTGTGATTAATCAAAAGGAGCCTCCTCCGCCGGTGAGCAACGCTGAGAGACGCCGCCCTGCAGCACCCGATGGCTCCTTATCCCCTTGCCTCTCCCAGCTGAAGACTGACTCCCCACGGGGTGCAGGCTGAGGGGCCACTGCTGACATCATTTTGCCCAGAGAGCCCTCTCTTCCTCCATCCATGAGGGAGCCCTATTGGGTCTGCTCAATCGGACAGAGATGTGTGGGCCAAACAGCAGCTTGAGAGAGAGGCAAAACTACCCTCCAAAGCCTGCAGGCCTCTCAGGCCTTCCCATGGGTACACATGCTTGACAAAGATGTATCAGGCAGCTTCTCTGTGCCAGGCATTATGCCAGGTACTGGAGATCAGGGATGAAAGTCACAATCCAGGACCCCAAGGAGTCCATAGTCTATTCAAGGAGACAGAGAGCTCAATGGACCATTGAGTAGTGTGTGACGCAAGTCAAAGGAGTGGTGGTGAAACGCCCTGGAGAAGCCCCGAGGAGGGGAGGGGCAGGCATTCTGTGTTCTTCTACCATTGCTTTCTGGTACAATTATAAGAATTTCCCCAAGGGTATCTGCCTCCTAGGCTCAGATTCTGCACTCCAGGGTGCCATCTACTCTAGCCCCCCATAGGCTCAGCCCTAATGAAACTCCATGGGTAAAGTAGAGAAATGGAAGAATATACAACCATAGCTTGAGTTTGGATCTAGAAAAATTGTAGAAAACCCAGAATGTCCGGCCTGTGAGGCTCATCAGAGGTCCTGATGTGAATTGAAGTCCTTCACTTCAGAGACAGTAACGGCAATGCAGCTGGCCCCAGGCCCCAGCTGTGGAGTGCTGAGCTGGATTAGAATCCAGGTTTCCTGACCCTGATTCAGGGCTTCTCCCCCTCATTAAGCTGTGCCACTCACCTTTGGAGACAAACACACACACACACACGCACACACACACACTTGCCCAAATTAGTGATTCATTCTATCTTTTTTCTATTTTATCTATTTTTTATTTTTTTACTAGAGGCCTGGTGCATGAAATTCATGCATGGCAGGGGGTCCCTCAGCCTGGCCTGCACCCTCTCCAATCCAGGACTACTCAGGGGATGTCCGACTGCCGGTTTAGGCCCGATCCCAGGGCCTAAACCGGCAGTCAGACATGCCTCTCACAATCTGGGACTGCTGGCTCCTAACTGCTTACCTTCCTGCCTGATCACTCCTAAACCCTCTGCCTCAGCCCTGTACCCAGGACCCAGGATTCCCTCTTCTGGCCAGCTGCAGGTATCTGGGACCTGGACTTCCTTCCCTCTGGCCAGCCGCAGGCACCTGGGACTCGGGCTAGCTTAGCCCAGGCCAGCTGTAGCTGCAGGGGACCATGGGTGGGCGGCTTCACCTGGGCCTCATCTGCAGGAGCCTGGGACCATGGGGTGGGCCACAGGTGCAGGCATTGGTACCCGGGACTGCGGGGCGGGGCAGGGCAGGCGGCTTTTCTCCCTCCCCTGGGCCACAGCTGCTGCAGGCGCTGGCAGCCAGGACCTCGGGCAGGGGGCTTCGCCCAGGCCTGGCTTTGTCAGGGGTTATGCTTATATGCATCATTCTATCTTTGACCAAGACAACACTTCACAGGATAGAGAAACAATGTGGTGCCCATCAGAAAGACGTCCTGTCTTGGCCCCTGTTGGCTGAACAAGTCACTGGTGTTTCTCCATGTGGCCTTGAGCCAGCTACTCATTTATTGTCTTAATATGTAATTTTATTTAAAGTCTATTATAAAATAAATGTAGTACATGCCCATAATTAAAAAGTGTAAATAGTGCTTGAAAAAATAAAATAAAGCAGCCCCCCTTTCTGCATGAAGCCTCTTTCAGTATTCCTCCCAAATGCACTTTACACTCAGTGGTCAAAAGCCAGGCTCATGCCCTGGCCAGTGTGGCTCAGTTGGTTGGAGCATCATCCATACACCAAAGGGCCGTGGTTTCGATCACCCACTGGGGCAAGTACAGGAGACAGCCAATCGGTGTTTCTCTCTCACCTCTCTCCCTCTCTTTCTCTCTCTCTCTCTCCCCCTAACTCTGACTCTAAAATCAATAAAAATATCCTTGGGTGAGGATTAAAACATAAATAAACAAGAAAAGTCAGATTCATGATTTCCACCCAAAGACCTTTTCCTGAATTTCTCATCTCGCCTGGTGAAACAACCGTTCATATAGTATCTCAAGACAGACATGGTTGCCGGCTTTACATGTATCCTTCCAAAACAACTGTGCATGATCCATACATAATACATATGTTTGCTACCAACATAGGACATAATGCTAGAACAGTGCTCTCTGCTGAGCTGTCCCACGTATGCCTCCTCCTTCCTACTGGGAATCCCCAGTCCAGATGCAGCACAGCTCACCTACCCAGGCCCCTGCTGGACACCAGGTATTTGCAGCCTTGGCTCCTTCCCAGGGTGCTGTAGAGAGCACCCTCCAGGGCCCCTTAGTAACCCCCCAAGAACCTGTGGAGCTCATGCCTAATGTGGAATTGCCGGGGCATGAGCTGTGTATTTCAAATGCCAACATCATCCTGAAATAGCCTCCAAAAGGCTGGACCAGCCGACTGCCAGCAGCAGCAAGAGGGTGCCTCATCCCCCCCACCCCGGACAGCAGAGCATAATAACCCGCATTTTTATATTTGCCGATCCAAGTTGTGATTATTGAAGACTCTGCTGTTTTGAATTACATTTCCCTAATTATGAGTCAGGTGGAGAATACTTTCATGTTGGCTTTCATTTTTAAGAACTTCCTGTTCACATCTGTTCATTTGGGGTCTTTCTCGCAATGATTCTTTCCATGGAAATTAAGGAAATTAGTCTTTTGTCTGTCACGCATTGCGAATACCTTTACAGTTTGTCCTGAAGATATTTTTCCTCTGTACTAAAGCTTTTAATTTTTTGTGTAGTCAGATTTATCAGTCTTTTCCTTTTGGCTTCAGGGTTAAGCTGTTTTTTAAATATTTTATAGCTAGTTTCAGTTTCACTTGATTAAAGATTCTAACACAATTCTAAGGCATGGCTTAAGTATTTACTGATTAGATAGATGGGTAGATGGATGGGGTGGTGGCTAGATAGATAGATAGATGATAGATAGATAGAGGATTTGACAGTGCTAACTATTACCCCTTTCAAAAAACTGTTTTTAAAATTTAAAATGCTTTTGGAAATACTTTCTCCCCTTCCTTTTCTCAACCTTTTTTTTGAAGTCTTACCTCACTTTTCTCCCTGACTCCCCTCAGTCTTCCTCCCAGCTCCTTTCCCTCTGCCCACCCCCTTGAAATTGACATTCACCCTCTTCTCTCTCCCATATCCACATGTTCCTTCACAGAGATGACACCCAGGGGTGGCTAGGGGGTAGTTACCCCAACTCCATCTTCTTCCTCCCAAAGTCACCTCCAAAGCAGAGGAAGAAGAAAGAGGAAGAAAGAAAAAAGTAAGTGAAGCATGTGTTTTCTTATTGTTCAGTAACACTTGTATAAAAATGTCTTAGAAAACTGAAATTTCTATTCATGTGACGTAGGCAAGAACAGGACATGTACACGCAGCCACAACCCCGTGTGGCCTGCCCCCCCCCCAACATTGCTGCTCCTGCTGCTGTGGCCCCCCTGGGGTCAACCCGCTGCCTGGGTCACCGTGCCCACTGCCACCATCACCACCCTCTGGACACACCACAAGTGCCCTCGACTGCACAGTCCCAAACCAGCACCAGGGCTTTTCAAATCACATGCCTCCCCTCAGTTGAAGGTGTCGTTCATGCAATTGTTCAGAAAGGAAGCAAAGGGCTCACTCCAGATCCCCTGGTTCTTCCAATTCATTCTGCACCTGAGTCACCCTCAGACCCGCCCTCTTCCCAGCACCTCTCTCTTAACCCAGATCTCTGCCCTCTCTCACCTGAACCAGCCTCCAGTTTACCACCTGCTTCAGGTTTTACCCCTTTAGTCTCTGCACCCCCTGCCCCTCAAGGGGTTCTCTAACATTTAAATCTGACTCCCCCATTCCCTGGGGCAAAACCCAGCCCAAAGCCAGGCAGAGAGTGGGTGCCGGACGAGTATTTGTGGGTCTGAAGTAGACAGGGATCCTAAGAGATGGGCCTCCAGGGTGTGCTCCTCACATCCCCAGCTGCCCCTCCAGGCCCCCACGCAGGCCCTGCACACCGTGACTCCTACATGTTTGTTGAATAAAGAATGACTGCCTGGCGGTTCTTGGGCTGCCCTCTTTCCCTTCCAATCCCACCTCCATGCTATTCCGCTGGCTGCTCAGGCAGGAGGTTCTCCCAGGGAGGGGCCACTGCTGCTTCTAGTTTGGGCAGACCAACTCCTCCCAGCCCTGGGCACCTGTGAGGGGTGTCGCTGGGAAAACAGTGGGGACAGAGCTTTGGGGAAGTGATGAGTCTTTACAGTTAAGATACTGAAGCTTTCATTTCTATCTTTCCCTTAGCTAGATTTTTTTTAGTGAAAAGTTACTTTCACAAATGGTTAAAAAAATAATGAAATCAATGCAACAGGCTGTATTATGAAAAGTAAGTCTCCCCCTGACTCAAACCCTAGTCCTCATTCACAGTGTCTGTGAACAGGATAGTCCCAAATCTATTGCACATGGACAGAGGCATGTGCTCTGTTCCACATGATCATCAGCTTTCTCTTCCTCCTGCTCTCAGTCACCGTTTCACTCATGGTGTCTGGGAGGTGGGTCCTGGTGAGCACATACAGCTCTGTGTTCTGGTCCTTGGCCACTTGGGATCCCATTTATACTAATAATAGTATAAATGTGTGGCAGACAGCACAATGACCCCCAAAGGTGTCCTCATCCTAGTCCTCAGGCCCCATGCAGATTACCTTAGGTGGCAAAAGGGACTTTGCAGATGTGATTCCATTAAAGACCTGGAGATGAGAATGTGAGCCTGGATTACTCAGGTGGGCCCAGATGGAATCCCAGGGTCTTTATAAGGAAAAGGCAGGCAGGTTAGCATCTGAGAAAGGATGAGGTGGCCACCAGCCGAGGAGTGCAGGAGCTTCTAGAAGCTGGAAAAGGTAAGAAGACTTCTCCACTGGAGCTTCCAGAAGGAACTCAGCCCTGCTGGCACCTTGATTGTGGCTGACCTCCAGCCTGCGAGATGCAAACTCGTGTTGTTTCTGTCACTCGGTTTGGGGTAATTTGTCGCAGCAGCAGTAGGAAACTAACCCAGGTGTCTGCCCTCCCCACGTGCATCCAGTGCCAGGCGCAGTGCGGGGCACACAGAGGAGTGGACCCCGGAGGACACGGGAGGTGACAGCGGTAGACCCTCCTGGCTGAGCACTGCCTCTCAGAGGAGGGCTCTCAGTAAAGTCGTGAGACTGTCATCCAAGAGCCCACACTAGCCCAGACCCCATAGCAGGTATGGTGCGTCTTCCTCCCCACCGCTTGCCTGGCTGTACTGTCATCATCACTTTGTGGATGTAACTGTAAAATACGGCATCGCAGTGTTTTGATGGGCATTTTCAAACGAGTGAGTCTGAGCTTCTTTTCATGTATTTATTCAATGACCATTCACACTGCCCTTTTTGTAAACTGCCTATGTGTTCATTCACTAAATTTTTAAATGGAGTTATTATTCTTTTTCACTAATTTATGAGAGCGCTCCGTGTTGCATGGAGATGCGTATGTAAATGGATTCCCTTGGTTTGTCCTCTGACTTGGGCCAGGTATTTGTGCCATAGAGAAGTTTTTAATTTGACAAAGGCGTGATGAGGCGCTCTTCCTGGTTTGGCAGAGAGAGGAGGGGAGATCGCTCAGTGCACCTGACAGGAGCAAAGGCTCGGAGATAAGAAAGAACAAGGAGATTAATATGACTGGAGCAGTTAGGGGAGAGAAGGATTGATGGGGAGTGTGTTGTCAGGGTGGGGACAGTGGCAACAGTCAAAAGCTGGAAGGGGATTTGGATCATCCACTCCTTGCAGGCACGTCTACAGGCAAGAGAATAACCTTTTTAAAAAATTCTTTGTCATATTCTAGGTATTATGTTAGGTGTTTGAAGCATTTTACCGTATTGTATCTCCACAGTCCCAGGAGGTAATACTATGCCTATTTAAAAACTGGAGAAATGAAGGTTCAAGGGAGGTTAGATAATTGTGCAAGTTCACACAGCCACCTGCCTGACTTCTGAGTCCGTGGTCTCAATCATTGAACTCGTGACAGTCCTGTGAGGCATAAGTATCTTGTTCACAGAAGAGAAAATGGGATCGCAGAGAAGTTAATTAACTTGTTTTAAGTCACACAGCTCACAGGTGGAGGAATGAAGATTCAGCTCAGGCTTGCTGACTTCAAAGCCCTTGCTGTTCTCCTCTCCCCTCTTCATCTATTTTCTGAGCCCTAAACTGCCGGAGACCAATTCCAGCATGTCATAATTTCAAGAGTTTCATCAAAAGGTTGATGAGACTTGGGGACTCAACAGGGTTGAGTCACACATGTAGTCAGCTGTTGGGAATGGCTGAAGGCATTTCCCCAAACCTGAAAAGGGATTATTTCTTGGTTTCCAGACAGTTAAAGGGCATCTTAATCTACATGTTATTGCCTCCTACTGGCCAAACACCTGAACAGCCGTAGGCTAATTCCCCCATTCTGACAATGGACTCTGTGCTAAACCCTGACCCTTTGAAGTGTATATCTCTGCCTCGCCTCAGGACAAGTCATGTTAATAAAAAGCATGGGGTCCTGGGGACGGGGAGAACCTAAGGCCTTAGACTTAAGACCTTAGAACTTAGCTCCTTTAGCTAAGCTCCTCTGACCCCCCAGTGCCTTTCAAAATTATATTTCATCTCCGGACTCTTTATTAGTCTCTGGATTATTTAAAATCTACACACAGCCTTCTTCAGATTCCTGAACCCTTCTTGATGCTGGGACAAGAACCCCGGCAATACCCCCTGGAGATTCTGACTTAACTGTTCTGGCAGGGCTCTTGGAACAGCACTAGGTAACCCCAACATGCAACCAGGTTGGGCACCCCCTGCCCTGGACGAAAAGGCAGGGCCCAGGGAGAAGCACTGGCCTGTTGAGCAGCCTCCTTGGTGGACCAGACCCTGCCCATCTGCCCCACCGCAGCCCAGCCAGGCCCACAGCCATTAGAGCAAGCACCAGTCAAGGCAGAGACATGCTTACGCGTTTCAGTTTTTCATGAACCTTGGATTTGTAATCTTATCCAGCATTTTTTTTGGAAATACCCGCGTTGGGTCTAGGAAAGCAGACCCCTGCCCTGGCCCTGTGCCTCAGGAGGCTCACTTTGGATGCCTGCCTTGAAATTCTCCAAGTCCCTCTTGGGTACCGACAACCAGCTAGGGCTGTGAGTTCTGTCCAGCAGAGTACCCCAGGCCACCCAGGCCCAGAACTGGGTTCCAGGTTCCAGAGGACCCTCCTCTACATTTTCTTTTTTTTTTTTAAAGTGACATTATTATTTTTTTTTAATTAAATCTTTATTGTTCAGGTTACATTTGTTCCTCTTTTTTTCCCCCCCATAACTCCCCTCCTCCCAGTTCCCACCCCACCCTCCGCCCTCACTCCCCACCCACTGTCCTCATCCATAGGTGCACGATTTTTGTCCAGTTTCTTCCCGCATCTCCCATTCCCCTTTCCCCCCCAAGAATAGTCAGTCCATTCCCTTTCTATGTCCCTGATTCATTATAATCACCAGTTCATTCTGTACATCAGATTATTTATTCACTTGGTTCTTAGATTCACTTGTTGATAGATGCATGTTTGTTGTTCACAATTTGTATCTTTACCTTTTTCTTCTTCCTCTTCTTAAAGGATACCTTTCAGCATTTCGTATAATACTGGTTTAGTGGTGATGAACTCCTTTAGCTTTTCCTTATCTGTGAAGCTCTTTATCTGACCTTCAATTCTGAATGATAGCTTTGCTGGATAAAGTAATCTTGGTTGTAGGTTCTTGGTATTCATCACTTTGAATATTTCTTGCCATTCCCTTCTGGCCTGCCAAGTTTCTGTTGAGAAATCAGCTGACAGTCGTATGGGTATTCCCTTGTAGGTAATTGAGTCTCTTTCTCTTGCTGCTTTTAAGATTCTCTCTTTGTCTTTTGCTCTTGGCATTTTAATTATGATGTGTCTTGGTGTGGTCCTCTTTGGATTCCTTTTGTTTGGGGTTCTCTGCGCTTCTTGGACCTGTAAGTCCATTTCTTTCACCAGGTGGGGGAAGTTTTCTGCCATTATTTCTTCAAATAGGTTTTCAATATCTTGCTGTCTCTCATCTTCTGGCACCCCTATTATTCTGATGTTGGTACGCTTGAAGCTGTCCCAGAGGCTCCTTACACTATCTTCGTATTTTCGGATTCTTTTTTCATTTTGCTTTTCCGGTTGGGTGTTTTTTGCTTCTTCGCATTTCAAATCTTTGACTTGATTCTTGCGCTCCTCTGGTCTGCTATTGGGTGTCTGTATAATATTCTTTATTTCAGTCCGTGTATGCTTAATTTCTAGTTGGTTCTTTATCATAGCATCGAGGGTCTCATTAGTTTTCGTGACTCTCTCCTCAAGTTTATTGACAGCTTCTAGCACATTTTTGCAAGCCCTCAAAATTGCGATTTTTAGCTCTATATCCTCCATTTCTGTCATGTTTTTTTGTCTCCGCATTTTTTATGCTTTCTTGGTGCACCCCCTAGTGGTCTTTGTGCGCAGTCTTGTTCTAGTTGAGCCTTGATTGTTGTAGTTAATACTAGAGGGATTTGACCACCAGGCCGACTGGCTGTGTGAATCAGCTGTGTCTGCCGCGGAAAACTTCTGTCCTCTGGGGAGGTGCTAATCTAGCCTTTGCCTGCGGCGATCCGGCAAATGGCTCTGCGCAGGGCTTGGGCGGGGCGGGCTCAACAGGGCGGGCGGAGGGAGCCGTTATGGTGCCCTCAGTCCTGTTCCCAGAGGCTCTGCTTCTCAGAACCCCCGGAACCGCTGCAAACCTCGGAGGGAAAGCTGCCTTCCAACTGATGCCAGACACTCCCGCTTCTCCCGTTTGGGTCCGAGTCCCCAGCGATTCGCCCGTATCTGGAGCTCAGAGTCTGAGACTCCCCCCTGACCGAAAACGACAACCGCGCTCTCAGCCACCAGCCCGCTTTGCGCGCGCACCTCCGCACCTGAGTTTTTTCCACACTGCGCCTCCTCTGAGCCTCGGTGTGCTGTTATTTTTCCTTCTAGTTGAAGAGTCTCTCCTCAGCCAGCCTTCCTGTGGTTCTGGGTGATGTCCGTTCCGTCTTTTAGTTGTATTTTTGAAGTGGTTGTTTGCGGCAGCATTCTGCGGTGTTTACCTATGCTGCCATCTTGGTCTCTCTCCTCTACATTTTCTTAGGTCCACTCTGGTACCTGACACGCTCCAGGGCTGGCAGAGTCTCTGTGAGAAGAAACCCTAGTCTAGACTGAGACCAGCATGAGCCTCTGGACCTGTGTCTCCTCTTCCAAGTGCTCTCAGAACCTCTATCCTGCACATGGATTTACAGGACAAGTGGAGGAGCTCCAGTGCCCATGACTAGGGGATCACCCCAGGGCCCACGGCCAGGCCATGGATCCAGGAGGGTGTTTGAGGAATGCATTGCAACTGCTGGCTGGCATGCTATTTCTTTCCCTGGATGGCGTGACCCGGGCCCCTAGAATGGTGCTGACATGCTGATTTGGGGTAGCTCTTCTTTGGTGAATTTGGGTCTCAAAGCTATCCACAGTTCACCGCAGATGCTTGGACTCGAGCCACCACGTG
The DNA here is from genome assembly GCF_000412655.1 of Myotis brandtii. Lineage (NCBI taxonomy): Eukaryota > Metazoa > Chordata > Mammalia > Chiroptera > Vespertilionidae > Myotis > Myotis brandtii. Next base: position 45,226 of record NW_005371827.1, on the reverse strand, counting down.
GCCCACGTGCTGATTCTCAATGAGTGTGTTTCAATTACGGTGCCACTCAAGTCCATAGCACCGAGGCTGGTGGAAGTGGTGGCAAGCTCTCTGTACTCTGTGCGTCTCCCACCACTGGCATCCAGGGTGATGCCCACATCTCCTCCCCAGGCTCCAAGTCAGGCAGCTTCTGGAGTGGCTATGCTTCTCTTCTCCTGGGCTTTGGAGAAATGCCAATATACTTTCCCAAATGATGCAGCCTCCTGTGGCTGATGAGTGTGGTGACACCAGGCTCCCCTGGCCTGGCTTAAGAGGTGCCAGAGAGGGGAAGGACACTGTGTGTGTGAACGCACCAGGCTCTCCACACACCCTCACCTGTCCTTCAGCTGGCAATGATCTGTGGAAGGCCAGGGCTGGGCCACGGTGAGAGCGATCACATTCTGGGGATGCAGTAATTACAGCTTAACAAGTTCAAGAGAAGATGTGGACAGAAGATGTGTTGTTTCATGTTTATGCTACAAAATTCCAAGTGGCTGGCAAATTTAACATGACAAGAAAAGGAATTACTGGTCCCATTTCCCTGCAGTCTTTGGGCAAGTCTTGCACATGCAGCCAAGAGTAACAAAGCACAGACACAACCTAAGTCAGTGAGGTCAGTACTCATGGGCAGCACATGGAGCTCTGTGAGCAATGATCTAAATCAGCATTAAATAAACAGCATTAGGGAACTACAGAGGCAACAAGATTTGTATGGCTTCAGCATAAACAAGTTCTGAAGAACTGTGCCATTGTGAGTTTAATGGTGTTGCCCTCTTTACTTTGCAGTGGGAAATATAAAATTATTGAGGAATGTGCATTTGACAACAAAGAACACAAGAGATGTTTCCTGGGGTTCTGGACAAGATGGAAAACAAGTAAACATGGTACTCAGAACCTCCCACAACTGCATCAAAATTATAGAACAACTAAACTATAGAGCAAACATCATTCAGAAGGTCTGAAATCTAGCTGAACAGAAGTCCTAAAGCTAAGGCTACAAAGGAGAAGCCAGGTCAAGACTGGTAGGAGGGGTGGAGACTACCTAGTGCCATTCCTGCATGTGGTAGTTAAAAATCAGGAGAAGGTCTCCCCTTAGGGGTCAGGGGTCCTAGCCCCACACCAGAAGCCCCAGCCCAGGATTCCAGTGCCAGGAAGAAATGTCCCCATAACTTCTGGCTATAAAAACCAGCAGGAATTGTGGCTGTGTAAGATAGAAGGCCTGTGCATGGACTTACTTGGACTCACAGGCTCTGAGCTCCAGGTCTGGGCCAACAGCTCAAAAGGCTCCAGAGACATACAGGGAGGAACTGAATTGCCTGGCTTTAGGATGAGGGCTGGATGGGCAGCTTTCTTCCAGACAGAAGTGCTGGCAGAGGCTATTGTTCCTTTGCTGAGCCCAACCCCTACAGAGCTGGCAGACTGATGCCATATCTGTGTTTCCATTACTCTGGCTAACATTGTTTGCCCCTCCCTGATGCCCCACCCCACCCAACTTACAGGCCCACCCAAGCCATTTCCAGTGTATTTTCCATACAGATGCCTCTCTTGGCTCATGCTTTGAACTTTCCTGAAGTCTCTCAAACAAGCAGCATCTGGCCTCTGCATACACCATACCTCGTGCAGACACTAGTGGCAGCCAGCCACAGTTCACAGCTTGGCCTCTCCCATGCATCTCCAAGCCAAGCACAAGTAGCAGCCATCTGTAGATCACTCTGTAGCTCATGTCAGGTGGCCCCCGGCAGGCCACAGGTGGTGGCCAACCATGGCAGATAGTTACTTACAAGGAAGCTCCCATAAGACTGTCAACTGATTTCTCAATAGAAATTTTGAGAGCGAGAAGGGAGTGGCACAAAATATTCAAAGTAATGGAAAGCAAGGACCTACAACCAAGACTACTCTACCCAGAAAAGCTATCATTTAGAATCCAAGGAGAGATAAAGAGTTTCCCAGACAATAAAAAGTTAAAGGAGTTCATCACCATCAGACCAGGATAAGAAATCTTAAAGTGCTTTTTTAAGAAGAAGAAGAGAAAAAGGATTTAAAATATGAATAACAAAATGGCAATAAATACATATGTATCAGCAATTACTTTAAATGCAAATGTATTAAATACTCCAATCAAAAGACATATAGTGACTGAATGGATAACAAAAAAAGACCCTTACATATGCTGCTTACAAGAGACTCACTTTTCAAATTAAAAAATACCCACAGACTGAAAGTAAAGCATTAACCCCTGGAAATGGCATCTAGGCTCAGCTGTGTTTCAGCTCCAGGCCCAAAAGAGCAGCAAAACCAGGCAGAGCGACACCAAAACTGACTCAGGACCAACTGCAATAATTAATGCTCCCTGCCCTGGTGCTGAACAACCAGTGGAGGCTGTGACCCTGAAAGGACACACCTGGAAAGCTGGTGAATGTTCTATTGAGGTCCTCCCCTGAGTCTCCAGATAAACACCCTCAAGACCAAGGACCCAGTGCAGCTCCTCTTGGAGCACACTCCACTCCTCTTCCACCCATTTTTTATCCAGTGAGGCTCTTTATACGAGGCATGCTCAAACCTCGCCTTCTTCTTTTGTCTCTCAAGGCCCATCTCTCTCTCTCTTTCCCTCTCTCTCTCCATCCCTCGGCCCCTCTCCCGCCCCCCCATTAATCTCCATGGGCCTTTCTTTTGCTGTTACTTGTTTTTTGAGCCCATTTCTTCCATGGCTCACTTCCTCTGCCTCTGTGACTTTCTAAATAAACTTTCTCTTACAGTTTGAGTCTTGGCTCTAAATTCTCTCTTAGCCAGAACTCAAGAACTGAGGCTGCTGAACTGAGTGCCAGTTTTCCACCGTGAACAGGTTCTGTTAACATTTGGTCCCATATTAACCAAATCTGTCAACGTGTCTTGTCAAGGAAGCTTCACCAGTCTGGGCCAGGCCTAGTCAGGCCCAGGAAGGCTCAGCTGGACCAAGGAGAGGTGTCAGCGATGGGAAGACAGGCTGGAAGGAGGTGGGTGGGTGAGGAGCAGGACAGGGACCAGTGAAGGGAGCCAGGCATTGCAGAGGGAAATGGATGCTTATGGAGGGACCCCAAGGTGCCAGGCACTGGGCTACGGAAACATCATAACAACTCTGTGTGGAGATCTCACTATGACCACTGACAAGGGGAACCTGAAAGCTGAAGAAAGTGGCCCCGGTGTCACTGGGTGTAAGTGGCAGAGCCAGCCAGACTCTGAAGCTGGACACGCCCCAATTTCTCCAGTGCCTTCCAGCAGCAGGGTCTGCGGAGAGCTGGAGGGAGGAGTGGAGATGCAGGCGGGGAGGCAGAGGACCAGCCTCGGGATAGAAGAGGCACATGCGCTTTGGGACAGGCTGTTGGGCAGAGAGTGGCCAGCAGCTCAGTTTGATCTGGTCAGCCCTTGTTGCACACCTGTGCTGGGCACTGGGGACAGAGGTGAGGAAAGCAGGTCATTGCCTGTCCTCGGGGAGGGCCCAATGGAGGGAAGGAGAGGCAGTGTAATCCAGGCGGCAGATGGCAGAGGTGTGAGGAACGGAGTGGGACAGGAAGAGGTGATGCCCTCTCCTGGTCTGTGGGCTTCAAAGAGAAGCCTGCCTTGCAGGGCCCACCTGCACTCCAAGCGGCTCTGCGCACCTCTCCTGTGCTTGGTTGTGTCTAGTCTTTGTCTCCCAAAAACATTCCAAGCTTCTCGAGGGAGAACCACTGCCTTCTAGTTCTCTGAAAACTGTGGTCCCTAGCATAGGACAGGGCTCAGGTCAGTCCCTAGCATAGGACAGGGCTCTCAGTACCCCGTAATCCAGGCGGCAGATGGCAGAGGTGTGAGGAACGGAGTGGGACAGGAAGAGGTGATGCCCTCTCCTGGTCTGTGGGCTTCAAAGAGAAGCCTGCCTTGCAGGGCCCACCTGCACTCCAAGCGGCTCTGCGCACCTCTCCTGTGCTTGGTTGTGTCTAGTCTTTGTCTCCCAAAAACATTCCAAGCTTCTCGAGGGAGAACCACTGCCTTCTAGTACAGGGCTCAGGTCAGTCCCTAGCATAGGACAGGGCTCAGGTCAGTCCCTAGCATAGGACAGGGCTCAGGTGGATGAGTGACCTCCTGGCGGATGGTGGCGGGTGTGCAGGCTGCTCCTCAGGCCACAGAGGGAAGACACGAGGTCCCGGATGCAGCGGGAGGTGAGCAGCACCTCACAGACTGCTTGAGGGGCCTTGAACTTACGGGGAGGGACTGGCCTGAGTAGGGCACCAGGTTCTGGATATTTAGGGAGAGTCAGCTCCCACCCGAAAGTCAGGGACGCAAAGAGGCCCTGCAGCAGGCGGTGCAGCAAAGGGAGAGGCCGCAGCTGCAGGCTCTTTACCCTTCTCACCCAGCACTCGGCAGATTTCCGCAGCGCAGGGAGAACCTGAGCATCAGAAAGACAAACGGGACACAGTGTTGGGTGTGCCAGGGCACCCAGCGCTGGGCATCTGATTCCAGGGTGGAGGTGGAACTGGCTGGGGGAGTGTCTCACTCCAGGGGCTCGCACTGGGTGCAGAGCTGAGCACTGCGGGCACTGGGTGCAGAGCTGAGCAGGGGGAGTGTCTCACTCCAGGGGCTCGCCCCTGCTCTGGTAGAAGACACTGCGCCCCTGCTCCCCGCCCCCCCAGCTTGCTCTTAGGCGGAGTCTGATGAAGTGTTGGTTTAAAAGCCCTCTCTTCCATTTCATGAGGAGTGTAGGCTGCAAGTGAACAAGAGGGAGAGGAATAAAATGTCCTGTTAAACAGGCAATTGGGCATCTAATAGGTGAATGTTATTGATAATAGAGACCGGAGCCCCACAGTAAGATCTGTGAAGGGTGCTTGACGATGGCCTCTACAGACTAGGCAGCTGGCCAGCCCTCTCCAGCAGCAACTGGCTGGCTTCAGATGAGCTGTAAATGCTCATGCAATCAAGACAGCAACTTTAGCCCTAACTGGTTTGGCTCAGTGGATAGAGCGTCGGCCTGCAGATTGGAAGGTCCCAGGTTCGATTCCAGTCAAGGGCATATACCTTGGCTGTGGGCACATCCCCAAAAGGAAATGTACAGGAGGCAGCTGATCAATGTTTCTCTCCTATCGATGATGTTTCTAACTCTCTATCCCTCTCCCTTCCTCTCTGTAAAAAATAAATAAAATATATTTTTTTAAAAAGACAGCAACTTTATCCAACTTGTGTCTCCCCGTGAGTATCTCTATAGTGTGCTAGTCTTCGCCACAATTTTCTAGGCTTTTCTTTTAGTGTGCCTGTGTTTTATGGGTAGTAAATGAAAGCTTAGTGGTCCTACAAACTTCAGTCATTCTCAGTGAACTGAGAGTTTGATCTGGGAATATGTGACCAGGCTCTCTGGGGAGATTAAAAACTCAGTACATGTCATTCTTGCCCCCGTTGACTACTTGACGTTGAGAATCATGTCTCATGTATCTGGTGGCACCCAGCAGAGCGCCTGGCATGCAGGAGGTGACCCACAGGTGTAGAAGGAATAGATAAATGTTCTCAGAGGCCAGTGGCACCCACAAGATGTCCTGGTTAGAAAGCCACAGGGCTCTGCTCCACAGGAAGACCACCAGGGTGACAAGATGAGGGTGACATGTGCCTCAGACCCTTTGTGCTTGAACTGGTGAGTCACTCCTCTGCTCCTGAGACTTGTTCAACAGGCCAGTCCCTGGGACCGGGCGTCTGACTTTCTAGGGTTGAGGTCTGGCCATGGGCCTGCATTTTAGCGAGCATCCCTGATTCCACCACCGGCGGTCACTGGACCACACATTTCAAAAAATCGCATTTGTCCATCCCAAACCCCAGAGGTCCATATGCACACCTTGCCCCTTTTTCACTATATGAGGGGCATTCAGCACAGTGCCTGGCAGTCAGCATCTTTAGACACATGCAGTGATGTTGGTGGCTTTTGTCACCCTAGTTCTCCTCTCTTCTGACAATACCCCCACATACACATGTGCATGCACACATATGCACACACACATGCACACACATATATGCATACATCCCCTTGCAAAACTGCTCTTCCTCACTCCAATTGCACCACTGGTTTGCCAGGTATGGTACAACCATTAGGGGTCCAGGGGGTGGGCACATAGTCCAGCGTGGACAAATCAGAGCCAAGCAGAGAAAGGCAGAGCAGTGAGGTGGGGGTGAGAATGGGTGCAAGGAGTGAGAAAGCCAGGGGCTGGGGAGAGAGCAAGGTGTGTCCGAGGAACACACTCTGTTGGCCCAGGCTCTGGGGTTCAACCCACCAGGGCCCACACAGCTCTTCTGTCTTTCTCTGAACGCGCCCACCCCCACCTTTCCTCTTAACTCTCTTTCCTCTGGTCTCTGTCACTGGAACCTGGAGGAATTCTCACCTCACCGATGCTCAGCATCCTCATTCGTAAAATGGGAGTAAGGATACCGACTGGACTTTCTTTCGTGAGAATTGACACTTGAGAGCCCATAATGTACGATAGATGCTCAACAGCTATGAATAGTCTTCATTTTCTTTGACTACCGCATGGTTTTTCCTTGGGATCCAGCTGGATGCCTGGACTTGCTTAGCTCTGTGCTTCCTGCATTCGGCTGGCGGTTCAGATGGGGGCCGGCCTTGGTCCCACACGCAGCAGCTGCTCATAGTGAAGGACTGGGTGAGCGGCAGATACAGCAGGGCCTGGAAGCCAGGTGGGCGGGGCGGGCAGCGCTCTGCCCTGTCTAATCAGAAAGCAGGAGAGATTTAAATGAATGGAGCAGTGACTTTTTTTTTTTAAACTGCTGTCTCAATCTATCTGTCTATAGAATAAGATTTGCATAGTGGTGTGGGGGAGAACCCAGCAGTGTGTGATTTAGGGATGTAGATTGCTTTTTAATTTGGAAGAAAAACCCGCCTGGCCTCCAGCAGGTTTCTCTGCAAACGGACAGCCCCACCTGGTGAATTACTCCCCAGCCACAGGGCATTGGTGCCAGGCTCTCTGGTGCGCCCTGTAATTCTGGGAGGGCTGTAATTGCCGCACTAACTCCTACATTTCCCTCTGGCCAGAGTGCCGCGATCCATTCTCATTTAGCAAATCTGCTTAGGATTTATTATTTTCCTTTAGACTTACTCCAGCCTTAAATTTTCCCCATGCATAAAGTGCTTGATGTCCTCAAACATTCGTTCCCTGGGGGTCAGCCAAACTCACCTCTCAAGGACATAAGTCCCGGCCCCTGAAGGAAGAGGTGACGGTGCACTTAGATGAACAACTGCCGCCGGCAATCACTGGCTCAGTCCACACAGCACTGCACACCTGTGCTAAGCATGTGTAAGACATATATGATGTGCATATTATGTAGATATTTATGTATGTGTGCATATTTATACACACATATACACATAAGTGTTTGTAGGTATGTGCATATGTATAATTTTGTAAGTAGGGGTAGAGTTATCTCCCATTTTACAGATGGGGAACTAAGACTCACAGAAATAAAGCAAGTTTTTTTGGTCGCATACCCGCTAAGTGACTGAGCCAAGATTTAAGTGTAGAAAGTTCATTCAAGTAAAAATCTGCTTTCCACCACGGCGCCTCCCTGTCTCCCTGTCAAGTAAAGCAGGGCTGCCTAGGAACAGGTCCTTGTGGTTGACCCCAGGAGACCCTCTCACCAACACTCTTCTGGATGCTTTTCCCACCCACAACGCCTGCTCCTGCCCGGTGCCCACAGGCTTCCGTCTCGTGGGCCCGGCCACGCTGAGGACAGAAATGCTTTGCTGGTGTTTGGACGCCCTGATCAATCAGGGGCACCCCATGAAAACAAAATGCCCCGCACCTGCCAGACTTTTCTTCCCGACCCTCACTGGCCCACCTGCTGTCTTCCTTTGGTTCTTAAAACCAAAAGCTCAGCCATCGAACTTCCAGGGTTCCCAGGAATTGACACGAGGGCCAATGGCCTTCGGTTGCCTATTTGGAAATGGACTCTGTTTTGGTTTTCTGTTTTGTATCAGCACTCTTTTGTTTGAGTGAGCATTCTCTGCCCTCCCTGTCCTTCCTCAGTCTTGAGAGATTCCAGACACCAGGTTCTTTGAGGTCCTGTCATTGAGTTCTTTTCATATTTCAAACACAGTTTGTGCGAGCCTAGGACTTGAATGAGAGGGATGTCTGCAAAGTGAAGCTCAGGCAGGGCTGGGTGCAGCAGGTTCCTCCCCCCTCTGCCTGCCCCATAGCTGGGTGTGCCCTCCCCATGCCCCCCTTCTCCCTGCACCCCCATCAAGCCTAACTGTGTGAAACCCTCCTGAGAAAATGATGACCAAGGTATGAGTACTTTGCTTCCTTCAGTGCCCTGTGAGCCGTGCAGCCTGCCCACCCCCACACTCCATGGGCTAGGGGCCCTGTGGAGACAACCCAGTGGCCCCCAAACAGCAGTCAAATTCCTATTTTCCTGGCTCCAAACAAAATGGGAAAAGAATTAATTTTCTCTTGTCCTTGACTTTATCTTCCAAGCTCAGCTCATTCAATACCATCGCTTCCCTGACGCGGCTCTTACCGCCCAGAGCACACTTCAGCTTTTGTCCTTGGCTACGTGTCTGCCTTTTGTATGTCTCCTTCCAACATGTGCTCAACAGAGCCCGCTGCGCACCCCAGGCCCTCCCTCCAGCTTCTCTTTTCCAGTTCCTCCCCCTTCCTGCAGTCAGAACCCCGGGGCTTTAACCCTCACCGCTGCTGTGGGTGCTAGAGCCGCCCTTTGGGGGTCAGCACCACCTTGCTCCTCCACGAGAGGCCCTTTCCAATGACCACGTCCATTGCCGAGCTGCGAGCTATCTGTTGGACAGCCTCTTCTGCCTTAATTAAGGAGCCTCCGTGCTTCGGCCCCATGAATATGTTTGGGTTTAAAGAACCTGGATTCACAGAGATCTGCAACTGGGGCTCAGGCTCAGGAAACATTTTCACCTGCTCATCTGCATAGATAAGACAGGAGGCTTTACTTAAACACAGGAACGTTGATCTATTCAGGTAGAAGTCTGGAAGTCCACACAGAGGACAGTCTCCAGGAGTCGCTCCTGGCTCCTGCCCTCGCTCGCAGGTCCTACCCAGGGGCGGGCGGCACTCTCAATGAGGGGTCCGTCTGGTGACTCATTAAACCTTTCCCTCGCCTCCAAATGGAGTGGGGTTGTCTCTTTTCTGCCTCCAGCCCAGTTCTCACTGGATTCACTGGCTGCTGACTCTGCATAGATAAGACAGGAGGCTTTACTTAAACACAGAACGTTGATCTCTTTGGGCAGAAGTCTGGAGGTCCACACAGAGCACAGTCTCCAGGAGTCGCTCCAGGCTCCTGCCCTCGCTCGCAGGTCCTACCCAGGGGTGGGCGCACTCTCAATGAGGGGCCCGTCTGGTGACTCATTACACCTTTTCCTCGCCTCCAAATGGAGTGGGGTTTTCTCTTTTCTGTCTCCAGCCCAGTTCTCACTGGATCCACTGGCTGCTGATTTAGCAAGTTGATTTCAGCTACTCAACTAACAAATTATTTTACACGTTTCTCACAGACAAGGTGAGAACGTGAGGGAGGAAGGGGTGGTGGGGAGAAGGCAGCCTGTCTGCAGCTCCGTCTTCTCCACCATCAGCTCCCAGGTCACAGAGCCACAAGGGCCTGTGGGTGGTCGGTGTAAAGTCCTGGGAACCATGGAGGGTCATGGTCAGGGAACTGGGGCAGGGCTTTCCCCTGCAGGATGGAGGGTGACAAGGATGGCAAGTGTGGTCAGGCGACTGGGCCTGCAAGAAACTTGCCTGCAAAAGTCTGCCCTCCCCCCGGGGATATGCCCCCTGCCCTCTCAGTGCTCCATGTGCCTGGTCAAGAGGCAGCTGAGTAGTGCGCTGAGTCCTTCATGCTCCGGTGACTGGGGGAAGCAGAGGGGTCAAGGGGATGCCCTCCAACACCTCCAAGAGATGGTCACCTGCCTGCTGTTGCAGCATCATCAGTGCTCCATGTGCCTGGTCAAGAGGCAGCTGAGTAAGTGCGCTGAGTCCTTCATGTTCCGGTGACTGGGGGAAGCGGAGGGGTCAAGGGGATGCCCTCCAACACCTCTGAGAGATGGTCACCTGCCTGCTGCTGCAGCATCGTCCTCCATGAGCGGCCTGCTCCACCGGCTTCCAATTTTGGATCAGCCGCCACTTGCAATATTCCAATAACAAGCCAGAAATGTAGGGGTCACAGGAAAAATGATGGCCCATTGTAGTGGCTGCTATAATGTGCCACCCAAATTCCTCTACAGGAATGAAAGACAACTCCCTTATTCTCTCCCTGAGCCTCTGAGATGCCTGTAGGCAGACAGCACTCAACTGCCACCAGCCCTGTTTAGGATCACTTTGGCATGTCCATGGTCATGCCACTTTCCAGGGCAGACGACACTGAACACATGTTTGGTACAGGGGTGTGCAGCCCCACGACAACCACCACCAGCTCTGGACAGCCCTGAAGGACCACAACAGCTTCAGAGCTCTCACAGGGTCAGGCCTTGTGGAGACTGCCCATCACAGCTCAACTCCCCCTTTTCCCAGTCCTGCTTCCTTTCCTGCCCTCCAGAGATGAACCAAGGAGAACTCCCACATAAACCTTCTGCAGGCTCCTCTCCATCCACTTCCTTCCTGAGAACCCCACCCATGACACCATTCAAGGGGCCCAGCGACAGTGACCTATGAGATGAAATGCACACTTAGCCAAGGAGCACTTCTCTCTTGATTCTTAAGTGTTAGATAAAACCCAGCTGTAATCTCCTTAGGCCCTGGCTATCCTATATAATAAAAGCCTAATATTTGAAGTGTCCGACCCTTTATTCAAGAGATTATTAATGTGAAAGAAGACAAAAACAATATAAATTAAAATGCTTATAAGAAATTGATATTTGCAACTTTTTGGAGATAATTTTTTTTTAATTTAGAATAAATGAATGACTTCCTAGCAAACACAAGTTACCAAAATTGACACAGTTGGACAGCAGTTACCATAGAAGAACTGGAAAGTGATTAGAGAGCTACCACTTAGTAAACAACCAGGGCCTTATGAGGTCACAGCTGGGCTTTATCTAATATTTAAAGACCAGATGATTGCAATGTCAGGTTAACTACTAGCCCTATGAAGAGATGGTGAGGTCTCTTCATTGATTCTATGACACTGAAACTCTCACACCAAAAACTGAAAAGGAGATTATTTTTTAAATGAATAGACGCTATGTCTATAGATGTGAACATTCTAGCTAAACTGTTAGTGAGTAGATGCTAATGATGTTGGTGCACAAATCCGTGCACTGGGCCTCTAGTTTACTATATCTCTAATCACTTCCTCTCTCTTCTTTTACATGTAATCTATATATATAAAACGCTAATATACTAAGTGTCCTTCCCACTGTCTAATCAGTCACTATGATGCATACTCAATGCAGGAGCTTCCATGATGTGCACAGAGAATGCCTCCGTGGAGCTGGCACCTACAAAGAACACTCGGCTTCCCCAAGTGGGACACAGACCCTGCCACCACCCCGGAGCGACAGCCCACCAAATCGCAGCCGACACTGCCATGGCGCAAAATGTGGCCCACAGCCCAGTCCAGCCCACAAATGGTGGCTGTGGATGCCGAGTAATGATGTCACATTTTTGTTGACATTCTGAAGCTGAAATTATGGACAGAATATATCTGCAGACCAACTATTGGCACAAAGTACCTCTGAAGCTGAAAGAAAGTGACATCGTTGACAGAATATGTCTGAAGAACAGTCATCGACAAGTACTACCAATACTGGTAGGAACTGCCTTCATAGAGAAAATGAGGTAAATGAGGATGCAATTATCGAACACAATTGTGGTGGAATGACTGTTACATATCAATTTTGCCTGCCCCTAAATTTCTCTAATGAAAAACCATCTGATGAAAAATTTACTCAATGTTGTAGCAAAGGCAAAGTTTGTCCAAATGATATAAATTTTCCATAATACCCAGCATATTTTTAAAAATTAATGATAGCAACAGATATTTGTGAAGCATCTACTAGGTGCTGGGAAGTATATCTAATGCCATAAAAGCAAGTATGAGCATTAAAGGTATAAAAGACTCACAGAGCTTTTCATCTCTTAAGGGGCAGGAACAAGCAAGCAATTATGAATCACTGAGATAAAGGTGACTCAGGATACTGTAAGGCACATAGAAGGAGCATCTACACCAGTGGGGAAAGATTTATGCAGATAACAGTGTCTACACTGAGAAAAAAAGGGTTCTATTATAGAGAAAGGGTGAATAGCGATATTAAAATATTTCTTCTAATTAATTTCCTTCCAATGTGCACAAATTTGTGCACTGGGCCACTAGTTATTAAATAAGATAAAATATCTAAAGATCTTAGCACAATGCCCAATGTGTATAACGTACTCTATAAATGTTAGCTATAATTGATTCAACAGATATTTGTGAAGCATCTACTAGGTGCTGGGAAATATATCTAATGCCATAAAAGCAAGTATGAGCATTAAAAGTATAAAAGACTCACAGAGCTTTTCATCTTATAAGGGGCAGGAACAAGCAAGCAATTATGAATCACTGAGATAAAGGTGACTCAGGGTGCTGTAAGGCACATAGAAGTAGCATCTATACCAGTGGGGAAAGATTTATGCAGATACAGTGTCTACACTGAGAAAAAAAAAGGGGGGGCATTACAAATTCTGTAAAAGTCAATGAAAAGAATACTTTATCCATAACCCATGGGTCAATAAAAGCTATATGAATAAAATTAACAGCCTTTATTACTAAAAATTAAGACAGTCCAGAATTCAAAAAATTAAAATACATAAACAAAATAAATTTTTAAAAATTTAGAAATAGGAAACTCATAAAGACAAAAGTTGAAATTGAATAAATAATAAAGCATTTCAAAAAGGGTAAGAAAAAAATCTAAAATCAGGTACTTTGAAAAGAATGATAACATGAAATATATCCTCACAAGCTTAAGGAAAAATGAAAGAAATTATTAATGTGAAAGAAGACAAAAACAATATAAATTAAAATGCTTATAAGAAATTGATATTTGCAACTTTTTGGAGATAATTTTTTAAAATTTAGAATAAATGAATGACTTCCTAGCAAACCCAAGTTACCAAAATTGACACCAGAGAAACTAGAATGAAAAGAATACTTTATCCATAACCCATGGGTCAATAAAAGCTATATGAATAAAATTAACAGCCTTTATTACTTAAAATTAAGACAGTCCAGAATTCAAAAAATTAAAATACATAAACAAAATAAATTTTTAAAAATTTAGAAATAGGAAACTCATAAAGACAAAAGTTGAAATTGAATAAATAATAAAGCATTTCAAAAAGGGAAAGAAAAAATAAATCTAAAATCAGGTACTTTGAAAAGAATAACATGAAATATATCCTCACAAGCTTAAGTAAAAATGAAAGAGATTATTAATGTGAAAGAAGACAAAAACAATATAAATTAAAATGCTTATAAGAAATTGATATTTGCAACTTTTTGGAGATAATTTTTTTTTAATTTAGAATAAATGAATGACTTCCTAGCAAACACAAGTTACCAAAATTGACACAGTTGGACAGCAGTTACCATAGAAGAACTGGAAAGTGATTAGAGAGCTACCACTTAGTAAACAACCAGGGCCTTATGAGGTCACAGCTGGGCTTTATCTAATATTTAAAGACCAGATGATTGCAATGTCAGGTTAACTACTAGCCCTATGAAGAGATGGTGAGGTCTCTTCATTGATTCTATGACACTGAAACTCTCACACCAAAAACTGAAAAGGAGATTATTTTTTAAATGAATAGACGCTATGTCTATAGATGTGAACATTCTAGCTAAACTGTTAGTGAGTAGATGCTAATGATGTTTCAAAAGAAAAATATGCTATAATCCAGTAGGGTTTATTCAATGAATACAGAGTGGCTCAATATCTGAAAATTTATTAACATAACCCATGTATCAATATACTAGAGGAAAAATTATGTGACCCCATCAATAAATTCTTAAAGAATATTTGCTATGTCTGTAGCCATTTCTAATTAAAACCTAAGTAAAACAGTAAAAAAATGGAATTGCTTAAATATTAATGTAATATAATAGAGACATATACGGGGGTGGGCAACTATAAACCTACTTTTGTTCACCCTGTACAATACATGTAACAAAAAATTAAATGTTAGATTACATAACTATAACCAAAAAAGGCAGACCCGGAAGTGAATGGAGCTGAACACACTCGGCACACGTGCCAAGGAGACGCCGGTATTCGCGCAGGGACGTTTGTGCAGCAGGTGTTTTAGGTAAAAATACTTGTAAACCAGCCGTGTCGCTGGAGCTGAGGTCTTTATCAATATCATGAGAGAGACCGGAGCCAAATTCTGATTCCATCACTTCTGGACATTGTCGACCTTCAGGGCTATGGCCACTGAATTCCCTCAGGAGGCGTGGGAAGGCCGGGACCCTGCTCAGAGGGCCTTTCCCAGGGAGGTGATGTTGGAGAAGGACAGGAATCTACTCTCCTGTGAGGGTAACTCCCCTCCAGAAATCGATACCTCTCTGTGTACATCTTTGCATTGTCCCTTGAGAGTCTCTGGGACCCCTCTTTGCTGACTGAGTTTCAGATTCTTGTTTTTTAAAGAGATTCAGAAATGGAAACTTCTTGATTTGGCATCTACTTCACCTTCCCCTCTCTTCAGGTGAATGCTCACTTCACATTAGACTAGTGATTAGTGATGCTCCTACAACCTGAGTAATCACAAAAGCTTGCAGGGAAAAATTTAAATATCTGATTGTCTGGTTTTACCCTGTGCTTTTGAGTCAGTGATTCTCGAAAGACAACTAGATATCTAAATATTAAAATATACCTTAAGCATTCTGAAAAAGAGGTTCAGTGGACAAATTTGTGAAATATTTTTCCAGACCCCCCCTAATGTCCTCTCTTGTCCAATCAAAGGGCTGGGTTATATTCTGTAAAAGCCATATAAACAAACAAACAAAAAATGCAAATATTACTCTAAATGCCAAATACATAAAAATATTTAAATTAAAAATCAGTAACTAGACAGGGATGATTGTTCTCTTTATAATTATTCGAGTTTTTTGTTCTGATAAATACAATGAGCCAAAATAATGTTATAAACATTAGAAAATAAAATATTAAATGCTCTCTTTCTTTGCTGAGGTGATTATTGTGTTTCTAGAAAACTCAATAGACTCTAATTAGAAAAATTAACCAAAATATATAAGAGAATTTGGGGAGGTGGCAGAGTATGGTAAATACACAAAAATTAATGGCTTTTTTTATCCTAGCAATGTATACAATAAAAGAAAAAGGAAAAATCATGTCCTATGTACAAACTAATGCTAAGATATGAGGTTAATGAGAAAGGCTCAAGACCTACATGAAACAAACTATAATATTTTATCAAAGAATATAAATAAGATCTGAACAAATGGAAACAGATAAAATATTTTCAGATGGAGACATGTGGTATAATAACAAGTTGATTTTCCCAGACATGATACCTATAAATTGAGTGCAATTCTAATTTGAGTAGTACTAATATTATTTGAACTGAATGAAATGTTTTATGCTTTATATTAAACAAAAATGTCTAAGGTTAAACATTTTAAAAAAGAAAACAGTGAGTGAACACACCTTGCCAAATATCACAACATGATAGAAAGTTCCTATAAACAAATTGTTATTTGTATAAATGCAAATAAAAAGGTCTGTGAAACAGAATAGAAAATCCAGAAATAGATCATAAAATAAGCAAAAAATGAAGTACAATACAGTTGTTATTTCAATTTGTAGTAAATAAGCTTTTGTAAATCTAGTTACAAAAATAAATTTCAGATGACGTAAATATTTAAAATAAAATAAAAAGATTTAAAATGAGAAAAAAGTAAAAGATTATTCAATAAAGTCTAAGAGCCTACACATTTAATCCAGGGACAAAGTGGACTGTCCCAACTGAGACTTTAAACAAATAGAGGCTTTAAACAAATAGCAGAGCAGAGCAATTAAAAACTTATGTATGGCAAATGGTACCAAAAATTCAATTGATACAGATTTGAGGAAATATCAGCGATGCAGTAGATAGAGTTAACTCTATAATAGGTTAAGGGTTTGTACAAATTGACAAGAATGGGACAAAGAACTGATAAGAAAATAGGCAAAGAAATTAAGACATTCCACAGGAGAACAGAATTAAATGATCAATGAACATTAAATATATGCAAATTCTGAAGCAGTCAGGAACATGTAATTTAAATTAACAATGAGCTGTCACTTTATAGCTATCCGGTATGCAACAATTAAAAGACTGGGAACACCTCTGCTGGCTTGGAGGTGGAAGTCTGATTTATATGTACATTTTGGGAAGCAATCTGGCAATATCTATTAAAATTAAGATATTAAAATGAAGGGCAATCTCATTTCTTAGAATGTATCCCCTGGAAATAAAAGCACCAGTACTTAAGGACATATATGTACAGAAACAAAGGTAAGCAACCTTCAGTAAGGGATCACTGAGTAAATCATGGCACATTTTCCATGTGATAGCCTGTTATGCAACCACTTGACAGGGTGCATTGGAGCTATGACAGTGGACCAGGAGTGCTTTTCATGAGTTATTACTAAGTAAGAAAAGTAAGAAAGAAAACTGTGTAATATATGATCCAATTAATGAAAAACACTGTCAAAAAAGCCAATAATGTGTGTGTAATGTGTATATGAGCATATAAAAAAATATAGGCATACACAACACAAACTGGTTTATTAACCCAGGTAACCCACAGAGGGCTGAGGCTGAAGGATGTTGTGAGTAGAGGCTTGGACAGGAGAGAGAGGAGGTAAGCAAAATAAGGACTGCTCTAAAATGTGTAGAAAACAGTTATATTTATCCCTGCATGTAAAATTAGGAGTATGTACACATAAAAATAAATTTATTAAAGCATTATGAAATAAAAATGGGAGGAAGAGGTGAGTTTTGAAATGGCTTAACAGCCACAAAGGTGATGAACATATTGGAGCCAATTGGGTTGGAAGACCAAGAGAAGCATCAATCAGACCATCAAACCTCAGAGGGAAGGTAGGGGAGGGTGGGGCTAAGGAGGAGAGATCAACCAAAGGATTTGTATGCATGCATATAAGCCTACCAATGGGACACAGACAACAGGAGCATGAGTGGGAGGGTGGGGGGTAGGACACAAATGTAATACCTTAATCAATAAAGAAAAAAAAAGAACTCTGCTCATGCCCTTGTTCTTTTCACAATTTTGGTTATGATACTGCAAAAATATAGAAACTATGTTGATTACACTTGCAGATAAAGAAAGATGAGATAGCTATTATGTTTGAAGACAGAAATAAGATTCCAAACAAACCAGAAGATTTAGCACAAAGCTGTAAAGTGAACATTAATCAATAGAAATATGACATCCTGCATCTAGATTTGAACATATGCAGTTGCTTAACCATTTGTGTGGAAATTAGCAATAGAATGAATTACAAATCAACTACAGTAAAAACACTCAAAACATTCAAACACATGGAGGCTAAATAGCACGTTATTAAACAATGAATGAGTTACCAACAAGATCAAGAAAGAAATAAAAAACTTCCTGGAAACAAATGAAAATGGGCACACAACTATCCCAAGTCTATGGGACACAAGGAAAGTCTTGAGGGGGAAGTTCATAGCACTACAGGCCTACCTCAAAAAACAAGAAAAAAGCATAATAAACTATTAACCTTACAACTTAAATAATTAAAAGAGAACAACAAGAAAAGCCAAGAGTATGTAAAAGGAAGAAAATAATGAAGATTAAAGCAGAAATAAATAACCTAGAGGCTAAAAAACAATACAAAAAATCAATGAAACCAAGAGCTGGTTCTTTGAAAAGATAAACAAGATTTATGAACCCCAATTGTGAGAATCAAGATGGTGGCATAGGTAAATGCCGGTACTCACCGCCTCGCACAACTACATCAAAATTACAACTAAAATACAGAACAACCACCATCCAAAACTACCTGAAAGCTGGCTGAATTGAAGTCCTACAACTAGAGAAGTAAAGAAAAAAGCACATTGAGACTGATAGGAGGCAGGGAAGCAGGAAACGGACTGGTCCGACACCCACGTGTGCCACTTTATTAATCTGGAGGGAGATCATCCCTATGGAGGCTTTGCCTAGAGGAGCAAGGGGTCCCAGCACCACACCAGACCCCCAGCCCAGGGTTCCAGAGCTGAGAAAAGAAGTCCCTATAACTATGGGCTGTAAAAACCAGCAGGGATTAGGGCTCAGTGACATGGAGGCTGCTGGTGACCCAGCTGTTCCTCTTAAAGGGCAGGCACACGAACTGAACTACAAGGTCCTGCTTCCTCTCAGCTCCAGCACCAGTGTGAGGCTCTGGGGGACCCATATACATATGAGGAGGAACTGGATTGTCTGGCATTGGGGCAGGAACTCTGGGGTTGCTTTCTCCCAGATGGAAGCACCCCCAGGTACCTCCCTGGTCACAGGTCTGACTGGCAACCATTTCTATTTACTCTGCCCTGGTGATTCCCTGAGACCTTGCCCCATCCAACTTGCAGCCCCACCTAACCTATGTGCAGTGGATTTTGCATATGAATGGCCTGTCCTTGCTCAGGCTTCAGCCTGCTAAAATATCTCAAACAAGCTGCAGGTGGGTCAGCGAGCCCCAAACTTATTAATTAAAGGCCCGGGGACTAGCACCACCCTGCCTTGCTTCACTATTGGGCTTTTCCTGGGCACTTCCAAGCCCAATATAAACAGCTCCTGCTGGGTGGCCACAGGCAGTGGCTGACTTTGCACCTTCCTGGAGGACCTAGAGCCAGTGCACCCAGTGGATAGCTTCAGACCACAGCAGATTACAACTCTACACATCCATAAGTGACACACTCAAGGGGCAGACTCAGTGAGCACCAAGGCCCCACTGAAGCAAGTCTTGCTCCATAGGGGTGTTTCCTGCACAGCAGCTCTACCACTGTAGTCACAGCTAGTCCTCACAGCCAATTTGCCTGGAGGTCAATTCCTCCCAGTGACACCAAAAGCAATCAAGTCTCAACTACAACAAGACTGTGCACACAGCCCACAGTGGAGTGTACCCACAGTGCCCAGCTCTGGTGACTGGGGAGGCTAAGCCACTGGGCCCTATAGAACACCTACTACACAAGGCCACTCTACTAACTTCAGGAGATATAGCAACTCTACCCAATACATAGGAACAAACACAGGGAAGCAGCCAAAATATGGAGACAAAGAAACATGTCACAAATGAAAGAAATGGATGAAAGCAAACTACTGGAAGCAGAGTTCAAAACCACAGTCATGAAGTTACTCAAGGATCTTCATGAGACCTTCATGGGACTTAGTGAGACTTTCAAGGATCTTAGTGAAAATGCCAAAGTCATGAAAAAGGACCAGTCAGAAATTAAGCATACACTGACCAAAATAAAGAATAATATACAGGGATTCAACAGTAGAGTAGAGGATTCCAAGAAT
Source organism: Myotis brandtii (assembly GCF_000412655.1). Taxonomy (NCBI): domain Eukaryota; kingdom Metazoa; phylum Chordata; class Mammalia; order Chiroptera; family Vespertilionidae; genus Myotis; species Myotis brandtii. The sequence goes on along the minus strand of NW_005371827.1, from coordinate 25,675 downwards.
CAAATCAATGATTTGTAATATAAGGAAGCAAAAAACATCCAACCAGAAGAGCAAAAAGACAAAAGAATATAAAAATATGAAGGTAGTGTAAGGAGTCTCTGGGACAACTTCAAATGTACCAACACTCGCATTATTGGGGTGCCAGAAGGAGAAGAGAGAGAGCAAGATATTGAAAACCTATTTGAAGAAATAATGACAGAAAACTTCCCATACCTGGTAAAAACAATAGACTTACAAGTACAGGAAGCACAGAGAGTCCCAAACAAGAGGACCACTCCAAGACACATCATAATGAAAAAGCCAAGGGCTAAAGACAAAGAGAGAATCTTAAAAGCAGCAAGAGAAAAGCAGTTATTTACCTACAAGGGAGCGCCCATATGACTGTCAACTGATTTCTCAACAGAAACTATGCAGGCCAGAGGGAGTGGCAAAAATATTTAAAGTAATGAATAGCAAGGACTTATAACCAAGATTACTCTACCCAGCAAAGCTATCATTTAGAATTAAAGGTCAGATAAAGAGCTTCACAGACAAGAAAAAGCTAAAGGAGTTCATCACCACCAAACCAGTATTACATGAAATGTGGAAGGGTATTCTTTAAGAAGAAAAGAAGAAGAAAAAGAAAAAGGTAAAAAATAAGGACAATAAAATGGCAATAAATACATTTCTATTAACAATTGAATCTAAAAATAAATGAATAAGAAATCTAATGAACAGAATGAACTGGTGAATAAAATGGAATCAGAGGCATGGAAATGGAACAGACTGATGATTCTCAGAGGGAAGGGAGTGGGAAGAGATCAAACAGAAATCTCATATGCATATATGCATTACCTATGGTCACAGACAGTAGGGTGTGAAGGCCTGGGGCAGGGCTGGAACCTGGTAGAGAGGGACAGTGGAGGGAGGAAAAGAGGGACATCTGTAATACTCTCAACAATAAAGATGAAAACAACAACAACAAAAAGATTGATGAATCCCTAGCCAGACTCATCAAGAAACAAAGAGAGAGAACCCAAATAAATAAAATAAAAAACAAAAGCAGTGAAGTAACAACTGACACCACAGAAATACAAGAAAATACTATGAACAACTATATGCCAACATACTGGGCAAAATGGACAAATTCCTTAAAAAAATACAATCTTCCCAAACGGAATTAGGAAGAATCAGAAACCTGAATAGGACAATAATAACTGATGAAATAGAAGCAGTAATCAAAAAACTCCCACCAAACAATAGCCCAGGTCCGGAAGACTTCATATGAGCCTTTTATCAAAACTTCAGAGAACTAACACCTATACTCCTCAAACTATTCCAAAAAAAAAAAAAAAATCCAAGAGGAAGGAATACTTTCAAGCTCTTTTTATGTGGCCAGCATTATCCTAATTACAATACAAGTTAGAGAAACTACAAAAAAAGAGGATTATAGGCCAATATCCCTGATGAACATAGATGCTAAAATCCTCAACAAAATATTAGCAAATTAAAATATCCACAACATATTAAAAAGATCATACACCGCCGAAACCGGCTTGGCTCAGTGGATAGAGCATCGGCCTACGGACTGAAAGGTCCCAGGTTCGATTCCGGTCAAGGGCATGTACCAGTAGGAGATGTGCAGGAGGCAGCTGATCGATGTTTCTCTCTCATCGATGTTTCTAACTCTCTATCTCTCTCCCTTCCTCTCTGTAAAAAATCAATAAAATATATTTAAAAAAAAGAGAAGTCTAACTTCTGTTTAAAAAAAAAAAAAGATCATACACCATGACCATGTGGGATTTATTCCAGGCATGCAAGGTTGTACAATATTTGCAAATCAATAAATGCAATACATCACATACAAGTATACAAATTGAAAGATAAAAATAACATGAACATAGATGTAGAAAAACCATTTGACAAAATCCAACACCCATTTTTGATAAAAACTCTCAACAAAGTGGGAATAGAGGACCATACCTCAACATAATAAAGACTGTATATGACAAACCTACAGCCAACATCATACTCAATGGGCAAAAACTAAAACCATTTCCTCTAAGAACAGGAACAAGACAGGGATGTCCACTGTCACTATTTTTATTCAACATAATTCTGGAAGTCCTAGCCACAGCAAGAAGAAATAAAAGGCATACAAACTGGAAAGAAGGAAGCAAAATTTTCATTATTCACAGATGACATGATATTATACATAGAAAACCCTAAAGACTCCACCAAAAATCTACTAGATTTTGTAAAGGAATTCAGCAATGTAACAAGTTACAAAATTAACACCCAGTAATTGATGGCATTTTTATACACCAATAATGAATTGTCAGAAAGAGAAACTAAACAAACAATACCATTTACCATTACAACAAAAAAAATTAAGATACTTAGGATTAAACTTAACCAAGGAGGTAAAAGACTTGTACACAGAAAACTATAGAACGTTGAAAAAAAGAGATAGAGGAAGATATAAACAAGTGGAAGAATATACTGGTTATGGATTAGTAGAATTAACATCATTAAAATGTCCATGTTCCCCAAAGCAATCTACAGATTCAATGCAATCCCTATTAAAATACCAAGGGCATATTTCACAGATCTAGAACAAATACTCCAAAAATTTATAGGGAGCCAAAAAAGACCCTGAATAGCTGCAGCAATCTTGAGAAAAAAGAACAAAGTTGGAGGAATCACAATACCAGATATCAAGTTATACTACAAAGCCACTGCAATCAAAATAGCTTGGCTTTTGGCACAAAAACAGACATATAGACCAACAGAACAGAACAGAGATCCCAGAAATCAACCCAAGCCATTATGCTCAATTAATATTTGACAAAGGGCAAGCACATACAATGGAGTCAAGACAGTTTCTTCAATAGTGGTGTTGAAAAAATTGGACAGATACATGCAAAAAAAGAAAATGAAACTAGACCATCAACTTACATCATACACAAGAATAAATGCAGAATGGATAAAAGACTTAAATGTAAGTCATGAAACCATAAAAATCCTAGAAGAAACCATAGGCAGCAAAATCTCAGACATCTCTCATAGCAATATTTTACTGATACATCTCCTAGGCCAAAAGAAACTAAGGAGAAAATAAACAAATAAAACTACATCAAAATAAAAAGCTTTTGCACAGCAAAAGAAACCATCAACAAAATGAAAAGGGAGCCCACTGTATGGGAGAACATATTTGGCAATAATATATCTAAAAAAAGATTTAATATCTAAAAAATATAAGGAACTCATACAACTTAACAGAAGGAAGACAAACAATCCAATTAAAAAATGGGCAAAGGACCTAAATAGACACTTCTCCAAAGTGGACATATAGATGGCCAAGAGATATATGAAAAAATGCTCAAAGTCACTGATCATCAGAGAGATGCAAATTAAAATGACAATGAGGTATCACCTGACACCTGTCAGAATGGCTACCATCAAAACATCAAGGAATGACAAGTGCTGATGAGGATGTGGAGAAATGGGAACACTGCTGGTGGGAATGCAGACTGGTGCAGCCTCTGTAGAAAACATTATGGAGTTTCATCAAAAAATTAAATATGGAACTGCCATTTGACCCAGTGATCCCACTTCTGAGAATATATACTAAGAAACCTAAAATACCAATCAGAAAGAATGTATGCATCCCTATGTTCACAGCAGTGCAATTTACAATAGCTAAGATTTGGAAACAGGAACAAGACAGGGATGTGTGTATCAATAGATGAGTGGATAAAAAAGCTGTGGCACATTTAAATTGTTTTTATGCAACAGTAGAAAAGAAGGATCTCTTACCCTTTGCAACAGCATGGTGTTACCTGGAGAGTACTATGTTAAGAGAAATAAGCCAGTCAGAGAAAGACAAATATCACATGATCTTACTCATATGTGGAATCTAATGAACAAAATAAACTGATGAGCAAAATAGATCCAGAGACATAGAAGCATAGAATAGACTGTAATCTCAGAGAGTAAGCAGGGGTGGGTGGGTGGAAAGAGATCAATTAAAGAACTTGTATGCATCCTATATAATAAAAGCCTAATATGCTAAGTGTCCGGTTGTCCAGTTGGCTGTTCAACCAATCAAAGCGTAATATGCTAATGATATGCTAAGGCTATTCAACCACTCGCTATGACGTGACCATAGTTGACCAGTCGATCAGTTGCTATGATGTGCACTGACCACCAGGGGGCAGATGCTCTGACCAATAGGTTAGCTTGCTGCTTGGGTCTGGCCAATCAGGACTGAGCGAGATGGGCTGGACACACCCTAGAGCACTCCCACAGTCCCTCCCTGGCTGACAAACCTCCTGTGTCCCTCCCCAGCTCTGATTATGCACTGGTGGGGTCCCTCAGCCTGGTCTGTGCCCTCTTGCAATCCGGGACCCTTCGGGGATGTTGGAGAGCCAGTTTCAACCTGATGGCAGAACAACCAGTTGCTATGATGTATACTGACCACCAGGGGGCAAACACTCAATGCAGGAGCTGCCCCTGGTGGTCAGTGCGCTCCCACAGGGGGAGCACCGCTCAGTCAGAAGCTGGGATCATGATTGGCAAGTGCAGAGGTGGTGGAAGGAGCCTCTCCCTGCCTCTGTGGCAACACTAAGGATATCTGACTGATGGCTTAGGCCCTCTCTCTGCAGTGAGCAGGTCTAAGCCATTAGTCGGACATCCCCTGATAATGCGAGGGCTCCCAGACTTCGAGAGGGCTCAGGCTGGGGTGAGGGACCTCCTCCCCCCCGTTGCACAAATTTTGTGCACCGGGCCTCTAGTATGTGCATAAGCCATGGACACAGACAATAGGTTGGTGAAGGCCTGAGGCCAGGGAGAGGGGTTGGCTAGAAGGAGTCAATGGGGGGAAAAGGGGGACATATGTAATATTTTCAACAATGAAGGTTTAATTAAAAAAATAAAAAAGAAGAACAGAGATTTAAACCCTAGGTTTGCCTTATTCCAAATTTTCTCCCAGGGAACTACAGGAAAGCAAATGTTATTTTAAAATTATAGACATATAGAGCTGGGAAATCTCAGAGACCAGACGTTGGGATAAGGCTAGGGTCCAGTGGTTGAGCTCTGGGCACTTGTCAGCTGCCATCTCCATCAATCCCTTCACCAGAGCAGCTTTATTCTTCATAGAATTTTTGATTCATTCTTTGTAAGAATCCATATGAATAAAGAATTTTCTGACTAAAAAGGAAGAGCTTAAAACCAAGGATCTAATCCATCCCTGGCTTGGTGTCTATTATTATATGGATGAGACAAATGGAATTCCGAGAATAGAGTGAATTGCTTGGATTTTTATGGCCCAGCCAGGGCTGGTCCCAGACCTCCAGCAGCCGGCCTGAAGGTTTTCCAGGGAGGCAGGGGAGCCACGGTATTCCTGTGAACAGGCCCACGGGGCCACTGTCCTTCTCCCTCTCAGCCCAGACTTGCCCAATCAATCTCTCACTCCCATTACCCCAGGGCTGCTTTTCCCGTCCATCCTGTGAGGAGCACCAGGGCTTGATGCAAACCTCCTGGGGTCTGTCAATCTCTCCTGAGTGCATCTGCTTTTCCAGAAGGCAACACTGCCCAGGTGCTTAAAAGCCCATTTGGGGCCCCCTGTGGGGTGCCTGAGACTGCCCCACACCAGGAAGCTAGTGAGTCACTTCTTGATTGGCGACCCCCCTCTGCCCCCCATGCTTGCTTGACTGAGCAGGGCTGGCTCAGCTCTGTTCCCCCTTTCCCTCCTCACAGGGGGCCACCTGTGACCTAGCCAGGCCCTGTCTCCTCAGGTCACAGGGAAACCTCACCCGCCCCCTCCCAACCATTTCATCCTCTCACTGCCCTTCCAGAACTGGAAAGCCTCAGAGGCCAAAGGGACCCCAGGTTTGGGGGCGGGGGGCGGCACAGGGGGAGGGGGGGTGACTTGACACCTGATATTCCCATTCAGGGGAGAGCTGTTGGAGTGAAGACATCTTTTGTAAGTAATTGACACAGGCCAGAGAGAGTGCTGGCTGTGTAAAGGTGTCTTTTTGTTTGTTTGTTTGTTTTTGTTTATTTTTTAAGCTGCTGAACACAACCATTTTGTTTGGTCACTATTTGGTGGGTGGGGAAGTGCTTGAGTGGGCAGTTCTGGTTTGGTGTGTCAAGTGGGGTTGCAGACGTCAGAGACGGCTGGGGTGCAGTCACCAGCAGACTCACCTGCTTCGGATGGACATCGCGCCAGCCCCTTCACAAGGCTGGCAGTTGACGCGGGAGCTCAGCCAGGCCCATCGCCTGCACGCGCCTCCGGGTGACCTGGGCTTCCTCACAGCATGGCATGGCGGCGCACAACTCCAAAAGTGAACATCCCCGCCTGGAAAGTTTTCTTACTTAAAACTCTTAAAAATCTCAACTTGACAAGATGTGAAACAATTAAAGGCTTTTAAAACACGTTGTTTGTCATTACTAATAGGAGAAGCCTGTGGGTATAAACAAATGAGAGCCTTGATGCATGGATAGTGCTGATGTTCCCGTGACTCTGTCAGCAGGCAGTTTGGCAGTGGGCACCGGCCTTCTATTCCCGTCTTACTGCCGCTTATCTGCCCCCGGGCTGGCTGTGTACAGCGGCTGGTGGCACAAAGAGCTGGCGCTGTCTCATCCCTGCCCTGGTCAGTCACTTACAGGATGGTCGTGCTGGTGATGTTGAGAGGCCTCTGGCCGGGGCTCGCGGCGCCCTTGTTCTTATGTGAATCGCTGCTGCCTGACTGGGCTGCTCTGGCCAGGGGGCCAGTGGAATGTGGTCCACAGCCCGGTCACACATTGTGTGGCTCCTGGTTGTCTGCCTGGCTCTGCCACCATGTGGGCAGCACCTTTCACTCAGGAGGGCTGGGCGTCCACACATGCTGGGGGTGGGGACTGCTCCCAGGGGTCGGTGGGAAGGCACTGCTGGCCTGACCTCCTGGGGCATATCTCTATTCCCTCCTCAACTCATCCTCATTCTTTCAGTAGCTCTGTTAGTGTAAAGTGAAGAAGCCTTTCAAACTCTCCAGCTGAGCCTGTCACCTGCCCCTTGGCCACACCCAGCTTCTTAGCCTCTCCTGCCTGGCAAAGGCATGCCCTCAGCTCTTTGCCTTGTTAGCCAGGTGTATGAAGGCATCTTGAGCCATGTTACTGTTTTCTATATTTTCTTATGATGACCTTCTGGTCCCTGCTGGCTGTGCTGGTGACATGAGTCTCCTGCAGGTGCTGTCTGGGCCTGGTAGCCATGGCTTTTCAGGGAAATGTGGGTGGGGTGGGCTTCCGGACCTCAGCCTCTCTGCTCATGGTGACAGCAATGGGGACTGCCCACGGTAGCAGCCCCTCTGAGGGTGAGGTGATTCGGCCATTAGGCAGCAATGGGGCCACTCAAGGCGCTCTGCTCTTCCTAACAATTCCATTTCTGGGCCTCAGTCTCTTCATCTATTAAATAGGGGATCTGGACTAGACAGCCTGCCACATGATGCCGTCATGGCTTTATAACGTGAGCTGACCAGGAGGAAGGGTTAGCCAAAGGGCCAATGGACCAGCCAGCTTCTCGCCATCCCAGCCTTTTGGTCAGCAGCATGTGGGAGCCTTGTCCATCCAGCAGACGCAGCCTTCCCAGGTGGGAACCTGGCTTGTTTCAGGAGCCTGCAGGTCCACAGCACACACCACGCCCCAGCCATTCTGCTTGGAGTGTCACAGGCAGAGTCTGAGTCCCAAGAACCTAACCCCAGCCTTCCTTGCCCTGAGTGGACATGGTGGTCTCCTAAGGGGCACTGTTGACAGAGGCCTCCTTGAGCACCTGCAATGGCAACAGGTACAAGGACTGCTGGAAGAGCAGAGGGACACGGGGAACCCTGCTTGGTACCTGCAGCTGCACCAACATGCAGATGCATACGGCACACCCTGTTGGAGAAGTTTTGGTGGAAGTGGGCAGATGTTGGGAGGGGCAAAAACAGGAACGTAGAGACATCTATGCTGATGTGACAGCATTGTCACTCACAGGCCGGAAGGTCTGTGCGCACTGGGCTCCATTAGGGGCGCTCAGGTCCTATGGGGTAGAGAGGATTGCTGTTCAAGAGCCAGGGTGTGGGGCAAAGTGTCTGCAATGCTGAGAGCTGGGTGAGCGTGGGCTCCATCAGGTTGCAAATCAGGGGGCAAAGCCGAGCTCTAGCTTCAACGGACTCAGAGTGTAGAGAGAAAAGGCAAGCAGAGAACTTGCTCCTTCTTCCTCTGGGAAGGACAGTCACAGGGAGACGTCCTGCCCTCAGAGGGCAGCCCAGAGAAAGGCGGGGGGTGGGGAGGAGGGAGGCCCATGTTATTGGAAAACCATGGGTGTTGGAATGGCTGTTGAAGGACTGGAAGGATTTCATTATGGTACATTAATTTTTTTTTCTTTTGATGAAAACTTTTAAGATCCACTCCAAGCTTCCAAGCTACTTTTAAGTATGTAATACAGTACTGTTAACTACTAGTGGTCTGGTGCATGAAATTTGTGCATGGTGGGGTGGGTATCCCTCAGCCCAGCCTGCTCCCTCTCCAATCTGGGACCCCTCAGGGGATGTCTGACTGCCGGTTTAGGCCCTAAACTGGCAGTCAGACATCCCTCTTGCAATCCTGGACCCTGGCTCCCAACTGCTCACCTGCCTGCCTGCTTGATTGCCCCTAACCACTCTGCCTTCCAGCCTGCTCTCCTCCTCCCCTTGCCAACCTGCTCACCTCCAACTGCCCCCCCTGCTGTCCTGATCACCCCCAACTGCCTTCCCCTCCTGGCCTGATCATCCCTAACTGCCTCTGCCTCAGCCCTGCCACCATGCTTTATCAGGAAGGACATCCAGAAGGTCTCCCAGAAGGTCTCCAGGTCTAATTAGCATATTACCCTTTTATTAGTATAGATAGAGGCCTGGTGCATGGGTGGGGGCCAGCTGGTCTGCCCTGAAGGGGGTCCCAGATCAAGGTGAGGGTCCCCTTGCAGGGCGGGGCTGGCCTGGGAAAGGTGTCTGAGGCAATTTGCAGGCTGGCCACGCCCCATCAGGGTGGAGGTCCCCACTGAGGGGCGTGGCCAGCCTGGGTGAGGGGCTGAGGGCTGTTTAGGGGTGGTTTATAGGCCGGCCAAGCTTCCGGCTTTGTCCAGAAGGTCTCTGGAAGGTCTCCCGGTCTAATTAGCATATTACTCTTTTATTAGTATAGATAGATAGTCACTGTGCTGTCCATTACAACCCAGGACTTATTCCTGTTATCACTGGTAACTTGTATATTTGGGCCCTGTCCACCCATTTTAGGTCGTACATTTTAGATAGGATTTTACCGATGGCACTTGGCACTTACTGTAATGATGGAAATGCCCTGTATCTGCACTATTCAGTATGGTAGCTGCTGGCTCCATGTGGTTTTGAGTACTTCAAATATGACCAGTACAACTGGGGAACTGAAGTTTTCATTTTTATAGCTGACTCTTGACCAACACAGGGGTTAGGAGCACTAACCCCTGACACACAGTCAAAAATCCACAGATAACTTTTGACTCTGCAATTGGCCCTTCGCATCTGTAGATTCAACCAACCAGGGATCAAAAACAGTATATTTTAGTCCACAGTTGGGAATGCATAGTTGGGAATGCAAAATGTTGTTTTCCTTCTGTGGTTGGTTGAGTCCACAGATGTAAAACACTCAAATATGAAGGGCTGGCTGTATGTATTGTAAAAAGGTCACATATAAGTGGACCCATGCAGTTCAAATCTATGTTGTTCAAGGGTCAACTGCATTTAACGTTAATTAACTTAAATATTCACATGTGGCCGGTGGCTACCATATTGGGATAGCTCAAATAAATGAATTCTTGTTTCAAACATATAAAACAATATCTGTTTTATCAAAAATAAGTGTTCAAAAGAAAACTCACATATGAATGTTTATAGAAGCATTATTTATAAAACCAAAAGGTGGAAACAACCCAGGTTTATTAACAGCTGAATGATTAATAAAATCTAGTTTATCCACACAGTGGAATAGCATTCAGCCATAAAAAAGGAATGAAGCACTGACATGAATGAACCTTGAAAACATTATTCTAAGTGAAAGAAGCCAGACACCAAAAGCCATATATTGTATGATGTCACTGATAGGAAATGTCCAGAAGAGACACATCTGTGCACACAGAAAGCAGGTTGCCAGGGCCTGGGGGGGGGCGGGGGTGGCACAGGAGGAAACAGAGCAACTGCTTGATGTAGGGGTGATGAGCATGTCTTGGAATGAGAGGTCATGGCTGCAAAATCCTGTGACTATACTCAGTGTCATTAATAGTAAATTTTGTGTTATGTGTATTTTACTACATATGCAAAACAAAATTAAAACAAAAGATAATATTATCTCTTTATTCCTTTGGAAAAGCAGCCTCAGTGGAATTCCTGCCCCAGGCAAATTCAGCCTCTTGCCACTTCCTTCCTCCACCCCAAGGGCTGAGGGTATTACTAGGGGTGACCTCTGAGCTGCTCTCTCTAGAGGGGATGGTAAGTGCTTGATGAGAGCCACAAAGTGAGGGAGTGGGGGACAAGCCCCAGGTAAGGCCCCCCTAGCTTTCACAAAGGCACTGGAGCAGCAGGCTGCAGGCTGGTGGCTTGGCTCCCCTGAGGGTTTAAGACACAGCCGCCCCTCCCCTGGGAGCTCCAGTTCCCACGGAGGGTGACAATTAATAGCCCCTTGGGCCCAGCCCCCATCAAGGCAAAGTGTGTGCCTATTAATCAAGCGGGAGTGCCCTTTGCTCAGACGTGGGTTTGCACGAAGCAGGCCCCAGTGGTCATCTCATTGTGGCTGTTGCGGGGAACTCCTAACCTTTCCGCAGTCTGCTGGGAGCCCTGCCTCCCTGCACACACAGCCTGCCCAAAGGACAAGTGTGGGAACCATGCCAGCTCCCTGATAGCCAAGGCCGGTGGGAGCACAAAGGCCTTGTTATCAATACACCAGAATAACCAAAGGCCGCTCTGGACATGTGCCTAAACGGAATGTTCAAGGCACATGCTCTGAGCCTGGGAATCCTAATCAGGCCAAGATACCATGAGTGGGTGCAAGGACACAAGGTACACTGTGCCCATTTGTAGCAAATATGATTGATGGCATGAAGCCTTCTTTGTCTAAATGGTATAAAAGTACGTTACTGACCAGCTAGTTGAATGGAGTAAACTGGAGTCAGGAGTGAGAAGAAGTCTACTAGGGTATATAGAGGGAGCAGCTAGGATGGGGTGGTTGAAGAAGTCTGCTGGAGGGAGTAGCTGGGCAGGAGAGACGGGAGAAGCTGCTGAGCCAGAGAGCTCAGGTACCACTACGATGTGAGGTGGTGAGTCTAGGGGGCAGCGTGCGGCTGCTCAGATAATAGCTGTGGGCACAGAGACTGATGCTGTTTTATGGGAAAAATATATGTTCACCAGCCAGTGTCCGGCCACCTGCCTGTATGGACTTGGCTATGAGGTCTGTTCTTGTCTAATGGCTATATGATCACTGGCTTCCGAAATAAAGACTCATCCTTATATACCCACAACCTCTCATGGCTTCTCCGTCTAAGACCCAGCATCCTAGGAAGTCCAGCCCCAGGCAGAGGGGCTCGGACCCAACACCTGTTACTAGTGAGCAGAGGATAAAGAAGAACTTGGACTAAAGTCCCAACAGTTAGTAGGCAGGGTTCAACAGGAGCCAGCCTTGGCGTAGTCGAATGGGAGAATTCAGAAGAATACATGGACTCAGAGCCAGTCAGACCAGCAGGGCTGTGAGGTGCTCTTGCTTAGGCACCGGGATTGGGCTGGGGGTGCCACTCAAGAAGTGGTCTGCCTTCAGAAATGACCCCGGAATGAGACCACGCTCCTGACTCCCAAATCAGTATCCATGGGCCAGGCCACACTTGGGATCACCGCGGGAGAGACCCCGCCCACCTGCCAGGGAAATAAACGGTCAAAAGAGAAAAATGACCCGGACCGGATGTGCGGGAACTATGGTCTCTGGAGGAAGCACAGAACTCAGAAGTAGCGCTCGGTCCTGTCCTCTGACACTGCCCAGCACGGGTCCCCAGGCTGCCAGTCTGTCAGCCAGCACCGGAGCCTGGCCTGCTGCCCCCCAGGCTTAGAGGAGCGCGGCTTCGAAGTCAGACAGCCCTGAGCTCCAATGCTGCGCCGCCACCTACCGGCTGTGTAACCCGGCAGAAGCTGTGGGGTCTTCCTAAGCCCGTCCCCTCGCCTGTGAAATGGCAGAAGAAAGGCTTCGTGACAGGCTGTCATGTGAACCAAGGGACACATAATAGCTGGTGAGGCCGTTTGCACCATGCCGGCCCTCAGCCAGAAGTGCTCAGAAATCGTAGCTGTTATCATAGCCGCGGACACGCACCACAGGTCCAAGGAGCCACAGCGTCAGCACTTGGCCCATTCTGCTGGGTGCCGGCCTCTGGAGCAGCACAGGCTGGCGGCGACAGGAGGGGTCCTGCCCCTGTCTAGTGGGGCGAAGTTTCACTGCTGTTTCTCCTCTGTTCCATCTTGGGTTCATAAAATGGGTCCAGGCTGCTCAAGGAATGGACCCCGCCACCCAGAAGAGTCTCACTGTGGCCCTGTTAGAGACTGAATGTCAGATGCAGACACCTGCTCCCGTGGGGAGGTGGGGCCTGCGGGAGGTGGTTAGGTCATGGGGGAGGAGCCCTAGGGAATGGGACCAGGGCCTGTATGAAGAGACCCCGAGGAACTCCTTCCACCATGGACCGCAGAGAAGCCATAAGCGGGCCTTCACCAGACGCCAGGTGTGCTGGTGCCTCACCTTGGGCATCGGCCTCCAGCAGCAGGAGAAGTAGGGTTTGCTGGGTGAGCCGCCCAGTCTGTGGCTTTCCGTTCCTGCAGCCTGAACCGACCAGCACAGCCCTGGAGACAACTTTGCCTGGAGAAGGTGGATACACCCCTCTGTGGCTGGCCTCCCCCTGCCCAGCTCTCCGTCTCCCTGGGCTGTGCACCTCTGCTGCCCATACCGTGCTCAGGACACACTTTGAACACACTTCTCTGGATCCACCCCAGCTCAGTCTCTTGGATCCTGTGGGACTTTCCCTTCGGGTTCAGCAGGTCGGTTGCGGGGGAAACAACCCCTGCCCCCATCCCGCAGGACTCAGCCAGCCCCCAGGTGCCCACCCTAGACCCCAGGCTCCCATCTGTGAAGGAAGGAGGTTGCCAGATGCTCTTGAAGGTTTGACGTCCTGTGGTTCTAACGGCCATTACTGGTGTCCTCGGAGTCTTTGTTGTTCTTCTTTGGCAGAATGTCACCTGTGACATGTGCCGGCAGACAGGCCCTCTGAAGGGATGAGTCACACAGGAGAGCTGAACCCCAGATTGATTAATTCTTCTTCAAGTGTCTCCCACTTATCTCGCTTTAATTAACCTCTGGGTCTGTTTGTTGTGAGAAGCGTGAGTGCAGGACTGAGGCAGGATGATTCCTGCTCGAGGCACCTTTCATCTGCCCATGGTTATTGCTGGGGTGCAGAGGGCAGGGTGGGGGGCGGGAGCAGCACCAAGGCTGAGGATTGTCAGGGCAGGAGCCTCTGGAGCTGCCTCCTGGGAATGGAAGGTGAGACCCCGAGTCCTCTAAAGGCACCATCCCGCCACCCTCTCCAGGCATCCAGGTCCCTTAGGTGGGTCCATAGCATCAAACTCTAGCTGCGCTGTCCATTCGGTAGCCACTAGCCACCATTTAAATGATTGAAATTAAATGTAAACTTAGTTTCTCAGTGCCGCATGTGGCTACTGGCTACGTATTGGACAGCACAGATAGAGAACGTTTGCATCATGACACTGGAATATGTTCACCCTGCTCAGGGCATAGAAATTAGGCCAAAGTCTCCCTGCCGGTAGAAAGGCCGACGGTGGTGGTGACGAGTCCCGAGGCCACAGCTCAGTGCGCTCTGCGGATGCCTGAGCATGTCTTACAACAGCCCGCGCCTCCACTGCGCGCTGCCTTTTGAGGGGTCAGGACATGCCACTGGAGGGAGAGCTGTCTCTACTGCCCCATCAGAAGCTCGGATGGTCCTGACACCTCAGGCCTCTTCCTGTCTTTGGAGCTCTCCGTAAGGATGCAAGTGGGAGATGGGAGATGGGCGCGAGAAGGTAACTCATTTACTGAGCATGTGCTGTGTGCCTGCGCTGTGCTAGATGTTTTACACGTCTTGTTCATGTAATCCTACTACCGGACTGTGAGGGCAGGGACCTGCCATCCTCCCTAACAACTGCTTGAGATGAGAGGCTGCGTTAACATTCGCCAAGTTCCTGGAGCAGCACCTGGAACATTGGAAGAACAGACCACCTCAGGTTTAGTATTCTACGCAGGAAGTGGAGGGGTGGGGTAGCCTGGCCTCCTGTCTGCATGGCGGGTCTCTTTCTGCTGCACCATTGAATGAGAAGGCTGACCCAGAGGACCCTGAATGTCTTTTGGTCATCCTGTTGCATTCTCCCTCCCTCCCAGCCTCCTGACTTCCTGCCCCTCATTGTGGGCAGCCTGGATGAGCTACAAACAGTGACCCTCTACCCTGTCCTAACCAGGAGGTGGGCATTATGCCGAGGGGACTCTTTCTGCTAGGACTCTGAATTCTGAACACAAAGACACAATGATGGAATGTCCTGTTGGCACTCCATACCCCCGGCATCCAGTGCCTGGGAGAGAGGGTCAGTCAGGTTCTACTGTCTGGACCCCCAGAGCTGTTCTGCCTGCTGTCCCATTTCCAGCCTGGCTCTCCAGCAACCTGCCAGCTATTGTGAGCAGCCTGATAACCCTTCATCCAACTCCCTTCTTGATAAACCTGGCCAGAGTTGTTTTCTGTGGCTTGCAATCAAAGGAGGTTGACTGATACTTCTCCAGAGAAACACAAAATCACAGCCCTGGAAAGACTGAGAATAAGAAAGAGATGAAAGAATCCAAGTGGAAAAGGGACTAGATCAGCGGTTCTCAACCTGTGGGTCACCACCCCTTTGGCGGTCGAACAACCCTTTCACAGGGGTCGCCTAAGACCATCCTGCATATCAGATATTTACAATTCATAACAGTAGCAAAATTACAGTTATGAAGTAGCAACGAAAATAATTTTATGGTTGGGTCACAACATGAGGAACTGTATTTAAAGGGCCAGAAGGTTGAGAACCACTGGACTAGATTTTCGCAGCCATTTTTCTGTTTCTATCCCGTGATGATCCCAGATGATTCTTCATGGAGACGAGGGGGAAATGTGAAGAGTGATGTGACAGATTGCCTAATTGGCCCTAATTCTTCACCTTCCCTGGATCCACACCCTTTGTCGTGTGGTTTTGCTCCCACTAGAGGTGAAGTTTATGATTTCTCTACTCCTGGACTTTGGGTTTGGCCAGGTGGCTTGCATCTCCAAAGAGACGTTAGTGAGCATGATGCAGGCAGAGGCTTGAAATGGCTTGCACCTGAGGGAAGGCGCTAACGTGCTCTGAAGAACAGTAGCATACACGTACTTGTAAAGAATGATAAGTCACCCTCTATTTATTTATGTGTCAAGTACTGGGTATTCACTTTGCATACGCTATCTCAGTCATCACCACAGCCTTATGAGTTAGTACTATTGTTCTCATTGTAGAGGCAAGGGCACTGAGACTCAGACTGGATGAGTGCTTACCAATGCCCTACAGTTAGCAGGTGCCAGTACTGAGATTCAGACCCAAGTGTCTATACAATGTGCTTTTATTTATTTTATTTTATTTTAAATTTATCTTTATTGTTGAAAGTATTAGTGAATAAAACCCTTTTGTGTGTGTTTTTCCCATTGACCCCCTCCATCCTGCACTCACTCCTCCCAGGCCTTCACCACACTATTGTCTGTGTCCATGGGCTTATTTTAGTACTGGTGGGACTGTAAAATGATGCACCTATTTTGGAAGACAACTTGACAGTTTTTCACAAAACATAAAATTTAATGATGAAACTCATAGGTATTTACCCAAATCTTGTGAAAACTTATGTCTAACCAAGAACCTGCACAGAAATGTTTATAGCAGATTTATTCAGAAACATCAAAAAGTCCTTCAATAAGTGAGTGGATAAACAAACTCTAATATAACCATTCAGTGGAATATTATTTAGTGATAAAATGAAATAACACATCTGTTAATCTCTTTCCCCCCTTCCCTCTGAAATTCCTCAGCCTGTTCCATAGTTCTATGTCTCTGATACCTTCTCCCCACCTGCTACCTCTTCCCTGGCTCTGTGGCTTCCCATGGCTCCTACACTGGGTTTACAGGACTCTGCCCAGGACATACCAAGCATGTTATACAGAATTTTAGGCCCAGGAATTTTATTCCAAGAACCAGAGGTAGGCAACACAGATGTTTAGAAATGTGCCCATTTTTCACTAATGTGCAGGTAATTATTTATATACTAAAGGCCCAGTGCATGAATTCATGCATGGGTGGGACCTGTCAGGAGAAGGAGATGGCAGGAGGTTGGCCAGCCAGCCCACCCCAATCTGGGCCCTATCAGGGCCGGGCCGGCTGGGAGGAGGAGCCATGGGCAATTGGCTGGTGGGCCCCACCCCCAATTGGAGTCGGGGAGCTGACTGAGGGTGGGGTCACTGTGGGGGGGCTGTGGGTGGTGGGCCAGCCAGCCCCACCCCCAATGGGGCCAGGGGAGGGCCTGTGGGAAGTTGGCCTGCCAGCCCCACCCCTGATTGGTGTGGGGGGGGGCAATTGGGGGTGGAGTTGGCTGGGGGGAGGGGCCATGGGCCAATCGGGGTGGTGGGGACTGATTCGGGGGCGGGGCTGGCCAGGGGGAAGGGCTGCAGGAGGCTTGGCTGGCTGCCCTGCTCTTGATATGGGTGGGAGAGGCTGATCAGAGGCAGGGTGGCTGGGTGGAGGGGCTGCAGAAGGTTTGCCAGCTGGCCCCACTCCCCCATCGGGCCAGTTGGCTGGCCGCAGTGGGCATCATAGTGACCAGTCATTTGGGTCGTTACGGCATTTCAGTTGCTAGCTTTTTATATATCTACTAGAGGCCCAGTGCACAAAATTCGTGCACAGGGGTGGGGGGGGGGTGGTCCCTCAGCCCGGCCTGCACCCTCTCCATTCTGGGACCCCCTGGAGGATGTCCGACTGCCGGTTTAGGCCAGATCACACAGGGATCAGGCCTAAACTGGCAGACATCCCTCTCATAATCCAGGACTGCTGGTTCCTAACTACTCACCTGCCTGCCTGCCTGATAGCCCCTAACTGCTCTCCCCTGCCACCCTGGTCGCTGCTAACTTCCCTTCCCTGCTGTCCTGGTCACCACTAACCGCCTCTGCCTTGGCCCCTGCTACTGTGGCTTTGTCCGGAAGGCTGTCCAAAAGATGTCTGGTCTAATTAGCATATTACCCTTTTATTAGTATAGATATGCCTGTGGGATTGGGCCTAAACTAGCAGTCAGACATCCCTCCTGCAATCTAGGACTGGTGGCTCCTAACCGCTCACCTGCCTGCCTGCCTGATTGTCCCTAACCACTCTGCTTGACCACCCGGTTGTCCCTAACTGCTCTCCCCTGCCAGCCTGGTCACCTCTAATTGCCCTCCCCTGCTGTCCTGGTTGCCCCTATCTGCCCTGCCCTGCCAGCCTGGTCACCTCTAATTGCCCTCCCCTGCTGTCCTGGTTGCCCCTATCTGCCCTCCCCTGCCGGTCTGGTCACCACTAACTGTCTCTGCCTAGGCCCCTACTACTAATAAAAGTGTAATATGCTAATTAGACCAGACAGCTGAAAAACCTTCCAGACATCATTCCAGATGTCATTCCGGATGAAACCCCAGGGGCGAGGGCCAAGGCAGAGGTGTTTAGGGGTTATCAGGCAGGCAGGTGAGCAGTTAGGGGCAATCAGGCAGGCAGGCAGAATGGTTCGGGTGATCAGGCAGACAGGCAGAGTGGTTAGGGGGTGATCAAGCAGGCAGGTGAGTGGTTAGGGGAGATCAGGCAGGCAGCAGTTAAGAGCACGCAGGCAGGCTAGTGGTTAGGAACCAGCAGTCCTGAATTGTGAGAGGGATGTCCCACTGCTGGTTTAGGCCCTATCGGGATCGGGCCTAAACCGGCAGTCAGACATCCCCCAAGGGGTCCCGGATTGCAAGTGGGTGCAGGCCAGGCTGAGGGACCCCACTGGTTCACAAATCCATGCACTGGGCCTCTAGTTTTATAAATAAACTAGAGGCCCGGTGCACAAAAATTTGTGCACTCGGGGGGGGAGAGGGGGGTTCCTCAGCCCAGCCTGTGC
>NW_005371827.1:5004-6177 GCF_000412655.1 Myotis brandtii | reverse complement strand
GGCGCCCCAACTCCCCAATCGGCCCTGCTCTGAGCCTGACCAGGGGCTGCACTCAGGGATTGGGCCTGCCCTCTGCCACCCGGGAGCAGGCCTAAGCCAGCAGGTCATTATCTCCCGAGGGGTCCCAGACTGCGAGAGGGCACAGGATGGGCTGAGGGACCCCCTCTCCCCCCCGAGTGCACAAATTTTTGTGCACCGGGCCTCTAGTATAGATATAAAAGCATAAGCGACTGTTTGACCATTCAACCATTTGACCAGTCTCTATGATGCACACTGACCACCAGGGGGCAGACGCTCAACGCAGGAGCTGCCCCCTGGTGGTCAGTGTGTTCCCATAGTGGGATCACCACTCAGCTCACCAACAGGCGCCAGATGCTGGGCTCACAGCTGGTGAGTGCAGCTGTGGCAGCATGAGCCTCTCCCATGGATACTCCCCCTGCATGCTCCTCCCACATCTGGACCGGTACCAGGATCGGGACCAGCATCAGGACTGACTGGGCGCGAGTCTGCGGCTGCTTCTCAGTCACGGGCATGCTGGTATCACCCTAGGATGCATTTGCAGAGACTGCAGAGGAGCAGCCATGAGCCTACCAAGTGGCAGTGGCAGCAGGCACAGTGGGGCTGGGATGAGCAGGAGTGGCGCAATGCTTGGTTTGGGCTCCTCCCTGGCTGCCTGCTGCTTCACATACTACTACATCCCTCAGGGAATGTTGGACTGCCGGTTTCAGCCCAATCCCCACAGGCCACGTGGAGGGACCCCACCAGTGCACAAATCCATGCACCGGGCTTCTAGTTTAACTGGAGGCCTGGTGAACAACATTCGTGCACTCTGGAGGGGAGGGGTCCCTCAGCCCAGCCTGCACCCTCTCATAGTCTGGGAGCCCTCGGGGAATGTCCAACTGCTGGTCCCCTGGGGAGCAGGCTTAAGCCAGCAGTTGGATATCCTTAGCACTGCCATGGAGGCAGGAGAGGCTCCTACCCCTGCCACTGCTCTCGCCAGCTGTGAGCCCGGCTTCTGGGTGAGCAGCACTCCCCCTGTGGGAGTGCACTGACGACCAGGGCACAGCTCCTGGGTTGAGCATATGCCCCTGATGGTCAGTGCGCATCATAGCGACTGGTTGTTCTGCCGTTCAGTTGATTTGCATATTAGCCTTTTATTATATAGGACTAGGG
>NW_005371827.1:0-4190 GCF_000412655.1 Myotis brandtii | reverse complement strand
TCTTTGTTGGCGGTTAACCGCCATCTTAGTTGGCAGTTAATTTGCATATCGCCCTGATTAGCCAATGAAAAGGGTAGCGGTCGTACGCTAATTACCATGTTTCTCTTTTATTAGTGTAGATAATAATAACGGCACTGAATGTCATTTCCTACATTCTGTTTCTATTCACTGTGAAGACACACCTTTCTATTTTCTGTCTTCATCCTCCATATTAGTCTATTGAGAGAGGAATGCTAATTTTCCTAGCTCCTAGATGTCTTGTCGATCTGCAGTTTCTTTCCACTCTTCCATCATTTCCTGGATTCCACAGTCACCTCCTCCTGGGGCTCCCACTTCCAGTCTGGTCTCTTTCAATCCATTCTTCACTCTGTAGCCAGAGTGATCTTCCCAAAAAGCACATCTGATCAGCCCCTTCCTCTGTTTAAGGCACTTCAATGAAATCTCATTACTTTTAAAAATAATAAAACATGACCTGCACGTGGCTGCAAGCCCCTGCCTGGCCTGGCATTTTCTCCCACATGCTCTCCTCCCTGCTGTGCTCCAGGTGCTGTGTACATTCTACTCTTCCTCTAACGCCCTGTGCCCCACACTTCCTCTGGCCACAGGGCCTTCACACTTGCTGCTCCTCTTCCTAAAACCCTCTTCTCACATCAACCTTTCACCAGGTTAACTCACTCATCCTTCATATCACCTCTGACTCTCACCTCCCCAAAGCGGCACCTACCTCCCCAGACTAGGTGAGCTTTCCACACATCTGTGTGGGCCTTGTGCTGGCTGATGCTTATGCATGTGCTGTGTGATTGTTGGGTGAAGGTTCCTCGTCCCAGGGCTTAGAAGGGTAGTGGAGTGTGAGGGTAGGAAATGCCCCTGGTCCTTCACTGAGGACAGCTGCAAAGCAAATGTGGGGAGTGACCAGTCAGAGGGCAAAGACAAGAGCAGGCCCTGGCCACACCCCCAGCTGGACATGCCCACTGAGAAGACTCTTCCCATCTAACAGTCCACCCCTCAGGCCTGAGGGCCTACTGTGTGCCAGGGGGGACCCTGAGGAGAGAATGCTCAGGCCTCCCTGGGGCCAGTTACTGTGTTATTCCTTCAATGACATGGATTGAGCCTATTTGTGGCACAGGTGGATAGCATGTCCTGCCTCAAGGTCTAGAGGGGAGGGGAACTATGACCTGCAGGCCTTATTCTACCCCCTGCCTGTTTTTGTAAATCAAATTTTACTGGGCTACAGCCACACCCACTTGAATCAAGATACCATGTGGTCTAGGGCATCTTTGTGCTTCCATTGGCTAAGCTGGATAATGACAGAGAGGGTGTGGCCCACAGAGCCGAAAATATTTATCAACTGGCCCTTTACAGAAAAAGTTGGCAGACTCTGCAGTCTAGGCTAAGGCAATTGATATGTAAACGGAAATAGAAAATTTGCCAAATGAAGAGGAACTAGCATAACACAGGGTATTTGGATGAGCAGCATTGTGTTTTCCAGGTGAGTGTAACTCTTGGGCAGTTAGAGCAAGTCAAGCCTTGCTCTATGTTGACTGACCATATTCCAAATGACTCAGAACCCTGGTCAGTATTTGGGTTTCACCAGACAGTGAGGAATGGCAGCAAACAAGTCGATGTCGGTCAAAAGGTAATTTCCAAAGACCATGAGCCAAGTTGAATTCAGTCACTGAGTTAAATCTTTATTCAGGACCTCCTGTGCCTTCCGCACTGGGCCAGGCCTTCTGGAGCTGGGCCTCACAGGGATTTGGGCAGAAATGTGAACTTTTGGCCTTGAGGAGTTGTGAGGTTGTGAGGTAGAGAACTCAGAAGACGTGCCAGGCGTGGGAGGGAACGCACTGGGGATGTGGGAGTGGGGACAGACCCCTGAAAGCCCAGAAACCTCCCATGGGACAGGCCAGTGCCAGGCCCACAGGAAAGGCTGCCACCCAGTGCCACCCTGATGAGCCCCAGGCCCAGGCCCACGGGAAGCAGACCTGCAGATGAGCAACTGTAGCTTGAGGGTGTGTGTTGGGGTTGGGTTTGGGCTTCAATTTAGTTTAGACACCTTATAATTATGGTTTGCCAGCTTGCATTTTATACTTGTGAAAACGTGGCTATCCTTGCAGCCAGAGGTCTGCCCTCCCGCACTTCCTGTGAACCAGGGTAACCCAGGCCTGCAGGCGCGGGCTGCAGAGGAATAACAATGATGGTTCCTGCTCTCTCATCTAAATAATCTTTGTGCATTTGGGTTTCACGTTTTCTTTCAAATGGGAGATGCAAGTTAGTCTCCCTGCTAACAAAACACTTTCTTTATCCTACACTGAATCCCTCAGCAAATCCTCAAATATATTTGCAAATCTCAAAGATATTAAAGCGTTTAACTTTTTTTTTTCATTTAGACCTTTGAAGTGTGCTGTGACTAGAATAATTTCAGAGTTAAAACCTGTCAACTGCATAGAAAATTAAGGAAACCGCCTGTCACCCTGGTAGCTGGGCTGATAACTAATTACTTATAGATTTTAAGTCAAATTTGAGAAAGATAAATATTTAAATAATATGTATAATCATTTGGAAATACCACTAAGTTTTCTGTAATGATTGCTTTGAAAGAAATCATTGCATTCCATCATCTCTGATGGGCCAGCAGGTAGGGGAACTGCAGGGAAATGCTGAATTGTTCTTGAGTATTTCAGGAGGTGAGGGGAGGAGAGGTAGGAATATCTGTTTTAATGAAGATATTGAAGTGTAATGTGATGCTTGGAAATGCTGAGTTCTGATTGGACAGACCAGATTTATCACAGGGTCTTCAGCTTCATCAATCACCTGTAGCTTTCTCATTCATTGGTTCAGCTCTGCTCTGGCCAGCGTATTTCACAGGGTACCTCAAAAGTGGGGGCTTTGCTGGGACTGAGGTAGGGAAGCAGGGAGATGAAAGGGAGGGGAGGGTCTGACCGTTCTCTCCCTGTAGCCTGTTGGAAATTACAAATGCTCTGTGCCCCCTTTCTCCATCCCTGCCTTTCCCCAATTTCTGGACCTTTTTTTCTCTCTTTTATTTTTTTTTACCTTGATATTCTCTCTCTTTCTCTCTCTCTCTCTCTCTCTCTCTCTCTCTCTCTCTCTCTCTCTCTCTCTCTCTTCCCCCCCACTGGAAATTAAGTTGCAGACATTAATGTACTTCAGCCCCAATCCTTAATCATGCATCTCTAGGAATAAGACTATTGCCACACACAGCTCACACCTAAGAAAATTAACACTGATTTGATGACATCATCTACATTTTCTCTATTGTCCCCATAATGTCTTTTGTAGTTTTCTTTTTCCTCCATCCATCCAGGACCTGACTAAGGTTTACCCATGACCCTCGGCTGTTAGGTCCATTCGGTGTCTTGTAGTCTAGAACAGCTCTTCCACCATTCTGTATCTTTTCACATTGATATCTGCAAAGATTTCAAGCCAGTTGTCCTATAAAATTTCCCACAGTCTGAATTGGTCTCATCATTTCCTCATGACTAGATTCTGGTTAAGCACTTTGCCAACAATATTATGTAGTAACTGTATTTTGCCATCAATATTATGTAGTAATGGTTGGTATTTCTTGCTGGGTTTTTGTTTGTTTGTTTGTTTGCTTGTTTTCTCCATCACCATTTTATCCTCCTATATCCACCTCCACCTCTACCCACACAGCATACCCCCAGAATCACCACAATGTTGTTCATGTCCATAAGTTCTTTCTCTCTTTTTTTTTTCTCAGTTCCTCCACCCTCTGGACCTCCACCCTGACAGCTGTCAGCCTGCTCTCTATGAGTCTCTCTCTATTTTGCTTGGTAGTTCATTTTGTTCATTAGGTTTCACATATGAGTGAAATCATATGGTGTTTGTCTTTCTCTGACTGGCTTATTTCACTTAGCATAATGCTCTCCAGGTCCATCCATACTGTTGCAAAGGGTAAAAGTTTCTTTTTTACAGCCGAGTAGTGTTCCATTGTGTAAGTGTACCACAGCTTTTTTATCTACTCATCTACTGATGGACAATTGGGCTGTTTCCAAATCTTGGCTATCCTGTCCTATATAATAAAAGACTAATATGCAAATAGACCAAATGGTGGAACAACCAAACAATGAACAACTGGTCGTTATGATGTGCACTGACTACCAGGGGCGTGTGCGGAACATGGCAGGCATCAGCCACAGTGGGATGGTGGA
>NW_005371826.1:0-375 GCF_000412655.1 Myotis brandtii | reverse complement strand
TGCCCAGCCGGGTGGGGGCCTCCCACCCACGGACGCCACCCCCTGGCCCAGCCCCGAGGGCAGCAAACGTAGCAACGGGGAAAGGAAGTTTATTTATCTGTTTAATTAGGAGGCGTTTGCCAGCCGCATTCGGGTCCATCCGTCTCACTTACAACCATGTCCCAGCAAAATTAAACATTATAAATACCAGAGACTGAAAGCAAAGGGCACGCTCCACACTCGGGGTACACGCTCGGGGTACACGCTCGGGGTACAGACTTGGGGTACACGCTTGGGGTACACACTCGGGGTACACGCTCAGGGTACACGCTCGGGGTATACACCCGGAGTACACACCCGGGGTACATGCTCGGGGTACACGCTCGGGGTACACAC
>NW_005371825.1:0-500 GCF_000412655.1 Myotis brandtii | reverse complement strand
TGGCCAGACAGGAGGCCCAGGAGCAGGTGGCGGGTTTGTCTAAGCCCTTCATGGCGTCGCAACACGCAGGCGCCTGCAGATGTGAGTGTGCCGCTCCGTGCGTCTGCCCAGGGAGCACCTGTGTGAGCACCGGGAGGCGAAGAGACGAAGCATCCATTTCTCGGAGACGCTGCCGCCTCCTGGGCACACCCCAACCTTCATTCTCTCCCCAGAAAGGAAGCCACGGTCCGGGCCATAGACTGACTTCCAATGCTGTGCACCAGCTCTACCTGGTTGGTTGGTTTGTTTGTTTTTAAATATATGTTTATTGATTTCAGAGAGGCAGGGAGAGGGAGAGAGAGAGAGGGGAGAGAGAGAAGCATCAATGATGAGAGAGAATCACGGATCGGCTGCTTCCTGCACGCCCCCCCACTGGGGATCGAGCCCACAATCCAGGCCTGTGCCCTGACCGGGAGTCGAACCCGGAACCCTTCAGTCCACAGGTTGACGCTCTATCCACT
>NW_005371824.1:316-869 GCF_000412655.1 Myotis brandtii | reverse complement strand
ATACTGATCGCTACCAACAACAAATAATCAATTTGAAAAAAAAATAATAATCAATTTGAACCACGCTTTGATCGTGAAATGACCAGAATGGGCCAGAAGACACGGCAGAGTAATTTTGCTTCATGACAACGCACCATCACACACTTCAAAACCAGTTAAAGACATGTTAAAAGATCTTGCCTGGGAAGTATTAATCCACCCCGTATTCACCAGACCTTGCTCCTTCAGATGAACCACTTGTTCCGATCGATGGCACACGCACTTTCTGAGCAGCACTTCAAAACGTACGAAGAAGTGGAAAATTGGGTCTCAGAATGGTTTGCCTCAAAATGAGAAAAGTTCTATTGGGACGGTATCCACAAATTACCTGAAAGATAGGGAAATGTGTAGCTAGCGATGGACATTACTTTGAATCAAGCACTTTTGATGCTTCTCTTGAAATTATCGTGTTTTCTTTGATTACAAAATCTGCATTATTAACTGGTACACCTGGTAAATCTTTCTGAAGTATTCTCACACCACACACACACACACACACACACACACACACACA
>NW_005371824.1:0-275 GCF_000412655.1 Myotis brandtii | reverse complement strand
ACCAAGGTACATGCTCTTGACTGGAATCGAACCTGGGACCCTTCAGTCCGCAGGCCGACGCTCTATCCACTGAGCCAAACCCGTTAGGGCTAAAATCCGCATTATTAACCGGTACAAATGTAAGAGCTGAAGCAGGGAGGCATGGAACAGACTGATATGCCTCGATGTGGGGTTGGGGGGACGAGAAGAGATAAACCAAAGAACTTATATACTTATATACATAGCCCATAGACAGGGTTAATAGGGTAGGGAAGACCTGGAGGGGTGGGTAGAGG
>NW_005371823.1:3435843-3440279 GCF_000412655.1 Myotis brandtii | reverse complement strand
AAAAAAACTCAGATACAGTCAATTGGTTTTTAACAAGGGGGCTAAGACAATATGTGGAAAAATAATATTTTTCATCAAATGACCCTGGAGTGATTACATATAGTTTTTCCAGTATCATCTATATCTATCTATCTATCTATCTATCTATCTATCTATCTATCTAGAAAGTGGGACAGAGATATACCAATCTCTATCCTTATCCCTCACTACACATAATAAATTATTTGAGATGGATCAAACTTGACTTAAACATAAAAACATAAAAACTCAAGAAATAAACTTTTGAAGGCTAATATTAAATAGAAATCTTTGTGTCATGCTGACAGGCAAATCTCTGTATGTACAAAACACAATCATCATTTTTAAAAAGTTAGACTTCATCAAAATTAAAAACTTGTGCTTATTAAAAGTAATCATGAAGAAAACTAATAGGCCAGCCAAAGACTGGGAAAAAATATTTCAAAAACATATGACTGATGAAGAATTTCTCTCCGCAGTATATACAGAACTCCTATAACTCAATAATAAAAATACAATCAACCCAGTTAAAAAACAGGCACAAAATTTGAATAGATCCTGCACAAAGGAAGATATATAAAACCAGTAAAAGCATTAAAAAGTGCTACATTAGGCGTTGGGAAAGTGCAAATGAAGTCACAGTGAAATTCCCATTACATCTCCACCAGGATGGTTGAAAATTGAAAAGGAGTAACTAGTGTTCTCATACACTCGGTGGGAATTTAAAATGGTACAATGACTCCGGAAAAATTGCCAGCAGCTGAATATAAAACTAAACATATGCCCACACTGTGACCCAGAAACTACACTCCTAAGTAGTCACCCTTACACAAATAAAAACATGTATCCACAAAAGTGTTGTGCAAAAATGTTTACTATAGCTTTATTTATCATTGAAAAAAATGAAAACAATCTAATACTCATCAACAAGAGGATGAAAAACTGAACTGCGATATATTTATACAATGGAAATACTACTCAGCATTAAAAAGAATGAACAACCAATTCAAACAATGAAATGGGCAAATCCTTCTTAAAAGCGTTACGCTGTGTAAAGGAAAATTTATACAAAGAGTACATATCATGTAATTCATTTATATAAATTTTTAGAATAGGCAGAACAAGTATATGGTGTTAAAGCAAAGCAGTTGCCTCTGAAAGTATTCGCAGGGGAGACTAATGGGAAGGGATGTGAGGTAATTTTCTGCAGTTACGTTAATTTTCTATACCTTGGTAGTGGTTTGGGTTATCCATTTAAATTTTCAAAATGTACAAAATGGCATACTTAAGATTTGTTCAATTCAAGGTATGTAAATTTCACCTAAAACAAAACTTACATATTAAACTCTAATTAATTATATGCATGCTGAAATGTTTAAGGGCAATGCCTACTGTGTCTGCATCTAACTTTGAATTATATCAAAAGTCAAACAAATTGACAGAAGAATAGATGAATGGAGAGATATGTAATGCATCAAAATAGCAAAATGTTAATTATAGAATATCAGTGGTTGATATATGGGTGATAGCTGTACAATTATTTCACCTGCTCTGTATGTTTGGAAATTTGTATAATTAATTTTGGAAAAAATCACAGAGGGCATTTGGAAGATCCTAAATGCATTCTTCCCTTCAGCTCCAACCCCACTTCCTACCCTGCTTTGCAATGGCATATCAAAGTTAGAATTACGAGAATAGCAACCTCCCAGAAGAATATTTAATAATTGTTTAGTGAAACATGCAGATGATTCTCCCATTCCATGACTGACTTGCCCAGTAACTATATTTAACCTGTGGAATTGGTAATGGTAAAGTGGCCCAAATGTATTTGAGCCAAATCTTAGGCAGACTCTGAAAGTGAGCCAAATCTGTCTGTTGTATTTAGAACTAGAGCTAGAGACCGAAACTCCTACGATTAACCCTATGAACTCCTCCAAATTAGCAGCACTGGAGGCAGCACAACTCATCAGGTATAGAAATATAGTTAATAGACAGTTACTAAACCCATGCCTCCACTCTTTTTGGTTTTATATGTTGCCCTGCCCATCGGAAGTGATTGTTCTAAGGTTGGACTGGTTAAAGTCTACATTTAGTTTATAATGAATCTAGTAGCACTTGACATAATTGCCCAGAATACCTGAAGTTTTCTTACTAGAAAAAAACACATTTTTAATTAAAAAGTGTTATGAGATACCACATTTGTTTTAACATTCAGACTCGGGTCGGCTCAGAGCTGGTTTCCTAGCCTACCCTTGACACATCTTAGTAGGTCTATTTACAGTGGCAATAGACCTTATCTCAGCTATTGTTTTCTGGGAATTTTGTTTTTCCTTCTAAAAAAGGGTTTTGAATGAAATGAAGCACATAATTTTACTAAAAATATTATATTTGAGAGGTTATTTCATTAAATGTTTTTATACTCTCACACCATTTTTTTAAGACAATTTTCTTTCTTTTTTACACCAAGCAACTTACAGAGCTACTGCTTCTCACACCATTTTTTTTTATTAAAGCTATTGTTCTCTTAGGGAATGGGCCAAGGGAAGTCAGAGGGTGGGGGCAGAAACATAGAAACATAGAAAGACAAAACCAGCCTAGGCACTATCACCAATACCGGAACACACAGCATTTTCTGGAACTTTGTAAGGTGCTCTTTCCCTCTATTTTGCAGGTGGTTAAAGTCTTAATTAAAGCCTAAAAAATGTTGTGGCTGGAGATCAAAAGTTTAAAAGACCACTAGTTATTGATAGGCCTGGATTCAGACAAGGGGATCCTTTGGGTCAGAGATGAGTTAAGAAGCACTGAACAAATAAGCAACCCAGCAAATTCTTTTTGCAGTTCTTGATGGAACTAAAGAAATAAAAGGTGATGGAATTTTATTATCTAGATATATTTTATTCACAAAATTATTACTACATTAGATAAAGCACTGCCTCATGACCAAGCATTTAAAAAAATATGACTTCTTCTTCGGGCATAGAGGGGATAAATGGTGATGGCAAAAAAAAAAAATTAAAAAAAAATGACCACATAAAGAGAGATGGTCATTTGAAGTCAAGTGTGACATTCACATATTAAGAAGAAAAAAAAAGATATTTTTATTCGTCTCACCCAGTATTCCTTTTGGCTACTACATTGAGAGAAAGCATTTTTGTTTTTCTCAACCTGTATTCCTCCTGGCCATTGTAGACAAATCTGAATTTCTCCTAAGTAGGTCACAAATAAGTTATGACGCTGCCCGTTTCTATTTTAACAGCAGCACAGGAACAGACAAGCAGGTCCTAAGGGGAGAGACTTCTGGGTACCAGTCAGAGCAACTGTGAGAATCCAGGCACTAGGCATTCCTGCTGTGCTCGCTGCCCCCCACATGAAAAGTTCTTTGCCCCCAGCTTTGCCTCAGGCCAAAGCCATGAGGCCATAGCCTACAGCTCTTGATGAATCCTTGTAGACCTCTGGTCAGAGTTTCTCCAGCAAAATCAGCACAGAACAAATGCTTTCTACTTGATGTCTGCCTCTTGAAAGCTTAGGGCAAAGATATCTCTTTACAAAAATAGAGAAAAAATAAATCTGAAATTATGCTTATATGGCCATTCTTTATTTCTTCCCGTTTGCATATGCAGCCCACACTAAATATTGTATTGCCTAGCAGGAATTCAAACACAAGTGACCGATGTGCCTTAAATAAAATAAGAAGCATGTTCATTTAGGGATTGTGAGCGATAATTCAACATGAAAATCTGGGAGCAAGAAATAATCTTGGGAGCCCGTGGGCAATACTGGAGAACTGGCACATGGGCGGCCAGCAACCTGGCTCGCCTTCATTACCAGTGGGATGTACATTGCCTTTTTTCTCCTGTCTTTATTCATTTTTCAGCAGTCTGCCACATGCAATATGCCAAATCTCTGATAAAATAAGCCCTACACACACACATACATACACACACGCACACACACACATATACACACACAGGAACTGAAGAACCTTCAGCAGATCCGGCATCATAGACAGTGAAAACAGCCATCTGTACTGAAGCTCAGGATTTATTCAGTCACACTGGCCTGAGTTATTTGTTTGGTTTTGCAATGGAAAGAGTTCTGTTTTATTGTTGGAACTATTCATGCTGTTGAATAGTTTTCAAAACTCTTCCCCTAATGCGTGGGGCATTTACCACTGGTGAGCAAGCACCAGCGATGGAACACAAAAATGTGTGTGCACTCTGGCTGACACCTTCAGCACAACATTAAGCCCAGCGGGTGTGAATCCGTGGTTGAGTGTCAACCCTTGAACCAGGAGGTTATTGGTTCAATTCCCAGTCAGGGCACATGCCCGAGTTGCGGGCTTGGTCCCCAATGGGGGGTGTGCAGGAGGCAGCCAATCGATGTTTGTCTCTCTTTGATGTCTCTGTCTCTCTATCCCT
>NW_005371823.1:3375825-3435790 GCF_000412655.1 Myotis brandtii | reverse complement strand
TTTAAAGAACAATATTAAATAACAAATATAAAAGACTGTTCCATGTCATATTCCCAGAGACTTCTCTGGGAATTCTCTTAATGGCCTACTAGTTAGCATGATTCTTAATTTTGGGGAATATGTATGTCCAGTCTCAAAAAGTAAGTTTTTTTATTTTTTGGAGTAGGAAGCACATTTGAATTTTATCAAATGCTTTTGACAGTTTTCGTAGTAATCATATTTTTTCCTTTGACCTATTTATATAATGACTTTTATTAATGGGGTTTTAAGATTGAAACACTTTTGAATTCTTGCCATAAATCAATTTGCATAATGTACTGTGGATTTTCATTGTCAACATTTTATTTAGGTTTTTTTTTACGTTACTATTTTTAAAGTTAGATTGGTTTGCAAGTTTTTTATCTTTGTCATATTTTAGCATGAAAAATTTAATTCTTAATGGATTTCTAATAGTCTGTCATGTGGCTATGCCACAATGGATTCCTTTATATAGACATTTATGTTGTTCACCGTTTCCAGCATTATAAATAAAGCAACAGTGAATACTCTTGGTAAAAAAAAATGTGTGTGCATCTAATGGGCATTAAAATCTTTGCCCAGGTCATGGCCAGACTCAGACTGCAATCCTGGTATTTAATGAAGAGGTTAAAAAAAAGTTTACAGGTTGAATGCCTGTGGCACACTGATCATTTTTCAAGGTTTTGAAGATTAAAGTGTATGAGATTCTTTCCAGCAAGTTTGAACAGGGTGTTGGGAAGCATGAATGGCAGGTGGCTGATCTACAAAATGTCATCCAGGTTCAAGCTTCTGAACTTGATGTTATCAACAGACAACTCAGATTTCATGAGAGTCTGAGGATTCTCACATTGCTGTAACCAAGTCATGGAGTGCAGGAAACTATTTTTATTTAAAGTAAGGCTTTTTAGTACTATCTATGCTTTCTATTAAACTACATAGTTGTTCTCATTTACTCGCATTTGTGAATGTAGCTATTGTCCCCAAATGATCATTAACATTCATGACAAAAGGATAAAATATAATAATCATTGATATTCTCTGTTGCAAAGCCTCTCTCCTTATCTATAGCCATAAATAATACTGATAGACTTTAGATCAAAATGGAAATATTTCATGTTCTATCTCAGAATACTGTATTACCACGTATATATCACAATAAATCTACCACATGCAATCTTAAATTTCATGCACAAAGTATATAAACATTCACAAATTTTGCAATTTTCATGAACAGAGTTGAACATAGTATTTTGTGTGCAAGCTTTGTTTGATGTACACCTACTGTAAATGTTTCCCACATAAACACAGATGGATGTGTAGGTGCATATATGTGTTTCAACATCTATCTGTCTCTGTATCTCCCTTGGAAAGTTGATCACCTTTGTAGCAGCTGGGCATATTTCATCCTGGCTCTTGCTTAGAGGAATTATGGAAAGTAGTTTTCCCCCCAGGTACTTATTTGATCTTAAACATTTTAAACATCCTTTAATTTTCTCCCATTGGAAACATGTTACCATACAAAGGAATCAAGCAGAAGACTACTTATAGTTTCTCAAAGAAAAATTAAAAATTTATAAAAGTTCTTCTCTCTCCCTCCTTCTCTTCCTTTCTTCCTTCCTTGTGTCATTTATTGGCTAGGATTGGAAAGTAAACTATCCTCTCACTGTTTCCAAAAGAAATGCAAATTAAAGTTTAAAAGGCATCACATAAAAGTATATCAAAGTAAATACTGTATGAGACACACAATCATAAAAATGAATGTTTCTAACTGTAAAGTCGGGCAAAATACCACACTGTTATGTGCAATCATATGGTTAACTACTGAGGTTTACCCTCTTGGTGATTTTCCTTACTGAGACAAAGTCAATGTCACAGATTCAGATAAGAAAGGGATTCTGTATCTTTCACTTGTAAGTTGTGCCCGCTTGTAAATTGAATACAATATAGATGATCTTACTTCCTTGTTTACCCCCAATACCAGCCAGAGGACAACCACTTCTGTTGAGAGAACTGCCAGGTTGTTTTCTTGAGGAATTCTGAGAGGGTTGGTCTGATACAAAGCTTACTTTAGGCTCAGATAGAGGCTTTTTCTTTTCAAGACAACAGAAATCCAAGAGTCTCTTTTTATTTGGGGGAAGTTGGGAAAGAACAATCAACATTGATGTCTTAGTTCCGTGTGGTGTTCCTGGATGCCTCTCTGTTTCCCGCTTTCTCTATTTCTTTTCCAGTAGGAATCTGAAATGTGATGGGCTATGTCTTGTCTTGCAGGTGTTTCTTAAGTGAGTGTTTGGTATCAATAGGTGCCTGGAGCTGTGCAGCCAGAACTTCTCCATCCATGACTTTGGGGCCCTGGCACACTGCTGCAAACATTCAGTCTCAGGGCCCCGCCAAGAATAGTCAGTCCATTCCCTTTCTATGTCCCTGATTCATTATAATCACCAGTTCATTCTGTAAATCAGATTATTTATTCACTTGATTCTTAGATTCACTTGTTGATAGATGCATGTTTGTTGTTCACAATTTGTATCTTTACCTTTTTCTTCTTCCTCTTCTTAAAGGATACCTTTCAGCATTTCGTATAATACTGGTTTAGTGGTGATGAACTCCTTTAGCTTTTCCTTATCTGTGAAGCTCTTTATCTGACCTTCAATTCTGAATGATAGCTTTGCTGGATAAAGTATTCTTGGTTGTAGGTTCTTGGTATTCAGCACTTTGAATATTTCTTGCCATTCCCTTCTGGCCTGCCAAGTTTCTGTTGAGAAATCAGCTGACAGTCGTATGGGTATTCCCTTGTAGGTAATTGAGTCTCTTTCTCTTGCTGCTTTTAAGATTCTCTCTTTGTCTTTTGCTCTTGGCATTTTAATTATGATGTGTCTTGGTGTGGTCCTCTTTGGATTCCTTTTGTTTGGGGTTCTCTGCGCTTCTTGGACCTGTAAGTCCATTTCTTTCACCAGGTGGGGGAAGTTTTCTGCCATTATTTCTTCAAATAGGTTTTCAATATCTTGCTGTCTCTCATCTTCTGGCACCCCTATTATTCTGATGTTGGTACGCTTGAAGCTGTCCCAGAGGCTCCTTACACTATCTTCGTATTTTCGGATTCTTTTTTCATTTTGCTTTTCCGGTTGGGTGTTTTTTGCTTCTTCGCATTTCAAATCTTTGACTTGATTCTTGCGCTCCTCTGGTCTGCTATTGGGTGTCTGTATAATATTCTTTATTTCAGTCCGTGTATGCTTAATTTCTAGTTGGTTCTTTATCATAGCATCGAGGGTCTCATTAGTTTTCGTGACTCTCTCCTCAAGTTTATTGACAGCTTCTAGCACATTTTTGCAAGCCCTCAAAATTGCGATTTTTAGCTCTATATCCTCCATTTCTGTCATGTTTTTTTGTCTCCGCATTTTTTATGCTTTCTTGGTGCACCCCCTAGTGGTCTTTGTGCGCAGTCTTGTTCTAGTTGAGCCTTGATTGTTGTAGTTAATACTAGAGGGATTTGACCACCAGGCCGACTGGCTGTGTGAATCAGCTGTGTCTGCCGCGGAAAACTTCTGTCCTCTGGGGAGGTGCTAATCTAGCCTTTGCCTGAGGCGATCTGGCAAATGGCTCTGCGCAGGGCTTGGGCGGGGCGGGCTCAACAGGGCGGGCGGAGGGAGCCGTTATGGTGCCCTCAGTCCTGTTCCCAGAGGCTCTGCTTCTCAGAACCCCCGGAACCGCTGCAAACCTCGGAGGGAAAGCTGCCTTCCAACTGATGCCAGACACTCCCGCTTCTCCCGTTTGGGTCCGAGTCCCCAGCGATTCGCCCGTATCTGGAGCTCAGAGTCTGAGACTCCCCCCTGACCGAAAACGACAACCGCGCTCTCAGCCACCAGCCCGCTTTGCGCGCGCACCTCCGCACCTGAGTTTTTTCCACACTGCGCCTCCTCTGAGCCTCGGTGTGCTGTTATTTTTCCTTCTAGTTGAAGAGTCTCTCCTCAGCCAGCCTTCCTGCGGTTCTGGGTGATGTCCGTTCCGTCTTTTAGTTGTATTTTTGAAGTGGTTGTTTGCGGCAGCAGTCTGCGGTGTTTACCTATGCCGCCATCTTCGCAGGAGTTTCTTAAGTGAGTGTTTGGTATCAATAGGTGCCTGGAGCTGTGCAGCCAGAACTTCTCCATCCATGACTTTGGGGCCCTGGCACACTGCTGCAAACATTCAGTCTCAGGGCTTAGATTTAAGGGAGGATAGAATGTGCTCCATATCTATCTACGAATGCATGGCTTTGCATCGGTTCAGCTTTGCTTTCCCTTGAGTAAGACAATGACCCTTGCTAATGTATGTTTTCTGAAAATATTACTCTGTTGGACATAAAATGTAATTTCTTTGGGTCATAACACTGCTGTCAGACAGATATATAGTTTGCATGTATCTATGTAATATTTAAACCAAGAAACATGGTGAGTTAATTGTTTTAGATACAATGTAAATCAAGGGAACTGAAGCAAAAAAAAATGGCTATTTGGAAGGCAAAATGGTTTTGTCTTGTTGTTGTTTAATTGGTTTGCTGTTTAATGTCCACTTGAGCATCTACTTTTTAGTTGCTGACATTAGTCTCTCAAAAACAAGTACTAAATGTCTACTATGGACTAGGAGCTAAGTTAGATGTTTGAGTTATGATGCTATATGTTCAGGGTGCCCCGCCCCCCAAATGTATACAGACTTTAACAGCTAATAGCACAATTGATGTTTCTTTCTTTTCAGATTTAACCCATTGGAATTAATCATTATTCAAAGTATGTTTATATTTTGGGGGGACACCCTATACATTGTAAGACAAAGGTAGAAATACAAAGAACATTCCGGGGGGGGGGACCTGAAAAAAAAAGATTAGGAAATTGGCCCTTCACTGTACTAATAAAGAGACTTGGAATTATTTGACAAAGACAGCATGCTAAACATTGACTTCATACATTTCTCCAAGCGTCTGACACGTGTTTATCCAGGGCACCTCCTGTTTACAGACAATGGTGTGAGGCTAAGGGAGTCATCTAAATTAAGAATTGGGGTTCACATAACAGATTTCTTGACTTTGAAGCCAGCACAGAGTTTCTAAGGAAAGATGTGAATTCCCCCTCATTCGTCGAAGAAGTAAACTTTGGGCTACCTTCTTACTCTAATTTTGATGACTTAGGCTTTATCTGTAGAGAGAGAGACAGAGGTTGGATCACATGGCCCCTCTTGGTCCTTTCCAGCTTCTCTGATTTTCTGATACACATGTAGGAAAACAGCTTTTGTCAGAAAAAAAAGAGTGACTTGCCATTGCTTGGTTCATTGTGATTTTCTTTTCTACCTGGTCCAGAGCAAAGTGAAGCTTAGTTAGAAAGGAAGGAGTTGAAGGTGACAGTGAATTTCATAAAGGGCACACAACAGGCCGCGGCAAGTGAGGACTTGAATCATCGCACCACTCTCTTTTTGAGTTATTAGGCCACATCTCACTCAAAGATTAAGCATTTCATCTCAGGGGTAGTTCCTTTTTATTACAGCGTTGCCCTTTGCAATACCATAATTAAGGTTCTGTCACTGTTTCCCTTATAAACTCTTATTTTCTGGAATTTATAACTTAAGGCTAAAAATTCCCTCTAGGCTGAAACTTAGAATGTACATTCTGATCTTTTTACCTGTTGGCTTTTTTCCCCCCCTTGCTTGCTTTTTTCTGAAAAGGGAGAATAAGCCCAGCTGAGCTTAAAGAGGACCTGACATGAGGAATTAGACTGAGGATTTTCCCTCTAGTCTCAGCTCAGTTTTGCTTAACAAACTTTTAGCTTACAGAATTTGAGCCTTTAACTCTCAGATATATGTCTTAGAGGACTGTTCAGAAATAAATGAAGTCTTGGAGGTTATGAATGTCTTCTCTTTACCATAATGTTTCACCAAGTTCACTCTAAGGAAAGGCTATGGATTACTAGTAATAGTAACTAGAAGTGTTTTTCCTGAAATTACTGAGTTTTTAAAATGAATTCTTAGCCATTTCTGAGTTTCCATAAGCATATACTTTTATGACACTTTTCTAGCGGTCTGGTCCAAAGAACAACTATTAGTGATGGTAAACAAATAGACCTGAAAAATAACAACAAATAGCAACAGAGAATCAATTTAGGCCTATTTCTTTCACTTTTGATGGAAGGAAAACTGACTTCATAAAATATTGCATTTCAAAAGCTAGCAACAGGCTAAGTAGAAACGCTACCTTTGCACTATTGATCTTTGGGTCTGGAAAGCAAAATTGGAATCACTTGAATTCTACTTGATTTAAAATAAATGATTTGATGAATCTCTCAGAAAAATATTTTTTTCCTAGGCATACAAGTCTAGGCATAAGAGAAGTGAATAAAATATACAAAGGTATGCAAACCTGAAAGGAAAAACATTTATTAATCCTTGTCTCTTGCAATCATGTCCAGACTAAAAAACAAAAAAACAACAAAACAAGCCCCCCCCTCCCCCCCAAATACCAGTTCTTATACTTTTCTCTTTTTCACCCTAGGGAGAGATCCCCAGAATTAAATGTGAATTTTCTTGCTTCTGAAGCTTTCAATTCTATTCTTTTACATAAAACATATTATTAAAAAGTATGTTTGATTTTTTTAAATGCATTTTTAATGCCAGAGGGGAGATGTTTTATGGTTCTTTTATGTTCTCTTCTTTTCACTCTACATGAATAGGCTTACCAGTTTTACTTTTTATCCTCAGACCAACACAATTTCATGTTAAGTTGGACAAATTTATTCAACTCTAGTGCAAGCACTGATTTAAAAAAAATAAATAAAGCAAGGTCAGGCTAGCTTTGCTTTTTTATATTTTCTTTTATAATAAATTCTCTCTCAAATGATGCCTATGTGTATATTTTGACATAATCATGGGTACGAATGTGCAATGCTTGAAATCTAAAATGACACTGGAATATCTTTTCTTGCATTAGCATTATTTTAGCATTCCTACTACAGGGCATGGTTGGGAGGAATGCAGAGGTTTTCAGTTTATATATACACCTCTGATTATTATTCCTGTTCCTGGAGCTACAGATCCAATCTCATATCATGATGGATGCATCTCTCAGAGTTCAAAGGAAGTGTTGGCAAAAAAAGAAGGGCTTTAAATAAGGCAACCACGAGAGCCCAAGATATGAAACTCAAAATTGAATGCCATGGTGTTAAATGATGATCTCGTTTTCCTTTTGATTTCTGTTGCAATAACTGAGGTACATTTGGGGTCCTCAAGTGTAGTGTCATGTATGCTAGCAGTCCTAGGAACCCGAACCATGGCTGTGACAATCACATGCCATCTTACCTTGAAGGCCCTTTTCATCAGTGGCTTCTAGAGCCAAGTCCTGGGTGGTCAGAGGTGTCACCACTTTAGGGAACATACATAAATCAGCATATGCTAAAGAGGTAGAAGAATTAGGCAAAATGTTTTTTAAAAAAGAAGAAAATAGGCATATTGTTCCCATTTTATTTTAGGTATTGTACAACATTTGAGGCACAATCAGAAAGTTGCTGATGATTTCAGCATCCTGGATATTTGGGGGTGGGTGTTGGTAGCTGGTTTGTAGAACTTCCTCACAAGTGTAAATTCATCAGAGTAACCAAAGATAATGTTAATATCTGAGGATGATTCTGCACTATGCTTTAGGAAACATAGTGGAAGTGTTTGTAATAGAAATGTTAACAGAAGTGAGTAGACTATTTTGGTGTCATCCCTGGTTAAAAACAAAAAGAAAATAACAAAATAAGGAAGGATTAAAGGAGAACGGAAGGATTCATTCCTTTGAGATACAATACTATGCTTCCAAGACTCCAAGTTTAAAAAGTGAATATTCCTCACTAAGGTAAAATGTGATTATTAACATTAATAATTTAATAAGTTAAATTATTAAAAATGAGGAGAAATCAAAGATAAGCAACGGGTGCTGACAAGTACAAGTGTGGCATGAGAGTGCTGTGGTTCAAGATAGAGGGCACTCATGGGGACAAGGGACAATGCATGGAAGAGTAGCCACATGGGAGAGGAAAGAGGAAACAGAAAACTAATTTTCATTTTATTCTTTGATTTGTCTAAATCTGGGCTTGAACAGAGTTCTGGAAAGTTCTAGCAAATAGTCATTAAGATAAATAGTCCTCCTTTCAAAAATTCTGTTATTTTTAAGATAATTATACTAGTTAGTGGACCACTGGTGGATCCAGGAACTGGAGATTAGAGATTGGCTACCATATGAGCTGTCAGCATCTTTGCACCTATTTTATTAAATGACTAGAGGCCTGGTGCACAAAATTCATGCATGGATAGGATCTCTAGGTCTGGCCGGCGATCAGGGCCGATCTGTGGGGCAACCAGCGGAGTGATCGGGGCCCCAGCTCATATTCACCTTGGCTGGCCTGGCACCGCCTACTTTCTGGCTCCGCCCCCCGCCGCTGCTGTTGGTTGGGGCCTGCGGGCCAGGGGAAGCTCCTGGATTGAGCATCTGCCCCTTGGTGGTCAGTGTGTGTCATAGCAACCGGTCGTTCCACTGTTCAGTCAATTTGCATATTAGGGTTTTATATAGAGAGATGGCATTCAATACTACCTAATGTCTTTCTACCTTATAAAATACATTCTACCAAAGAATAAAACCTATCACTTTATTTCTAAGAAGTATAAGTTAAATTGGACACCACCAGATTCATCTCTCTGTCAACATGTACAAATTGATAATCATTTTATAATACTAACTAGAGGCCTGGTGCATGAAATTTGTGCACTTGTGGGGTGTCCCTCAGCCCAGCCTGTGCCCTCTCGCAGTCCGGGAGCCCTCAGAGGATGTCCGACTGATGGCTTAGGAATGCTTCCCTCATGGAGCAGGCCTAAGCCAGCAGTTGGACATCCTTAGCGCTGCTGCGGAGGCAGGAGAGGCTCTCGCCACCGCCACTGCGCTTGCTAGCTATGAGCCCGGCTTCTGGCTGAGTGGTGCTCCCCTTGTGGGAGTGCACTGACCACCAGGGGGCAGCTCCTGTGTTGAGCATCTGCCCCCTGATGGTCAGTGTGCATCATAGTGACCAGTCATTTCACCATTCGGTTGATTTGCATATTAGCCTTTTATTATATAGGATAGAGGCCGGGTGCATGGGTGGGGGCTGACCGGCCAATCCTGATTGGGGCCCCCAATTGGGGTAGGGGTCCCCGCTGGGGGGTGAGGCGAGCAGGGGCGAGGGGCCATGATCATTCTGGTCATACTGGTCATAAAGATTGTTCCACCATTTTAGTCACTGGGCTTTTATTATATAGGATTGGTATATTTCCTTTTGTCAAAATCGTGAGTCAAGTTAAAATCACTTGCAAATGCTACTGTCACCTACTGGCTCCTTTAGGATGGGTCACTAAATTTCTTCAAAATGTAATACGTATAGTGTTTGGGGGGAAATCTGGTTAAGGAGAGCTAAAGAGGACTCTTTTCCTTGAAAATGAATATTTTTATTTATAATGTGCCTGAGCAATTCTCAGGGGCAAAACACAAAATCCTGGGATAAAAACTACAAAGCTTTTGTATTCTCTCTCTCATATGCTTTTATATGTAGGCTTTTATATACCTATATATAGGCTTATATATATAAAGGCTTTTGTAATATATATCAGTCTTCTCCCCTTATAGCTTTTGTTGTTATATACTGAAAAAAATTAGAATCTACCATCTTTTTTCTCCTACATTCTCCTTGTCTCTAACTTAAGAACTTATTTTCTCTTTCAAAATATTCATTAAAACACAAATGACTTTCTCCCTTTTGATGTTGCCAGAGAAACTTGAGCACTATATAATTAAGCTTCTGTTTTAAAGTATTTCTCTCAACAAACACAGGCTTTCTAGGACTAAGACTGCATAATAGATGTTATTAACTGTACATATAAATAGGAAATGTGCCTTGCAAAGTATTATATTTGCTGAATGAGTTTGCCTCATTTCAAAGTCATCTCTTTACTAATGACTCATGAGTTTCCTTTCAATTATTTAAAAATAATGTAATCATGGGCTCTTCTGTAATAATTTGTCATTCTTATATCCATATCTGAACCTATTAATTAGAGACAACATACGTATTTATAATGTGCCTTTATTATCCAAGTTGATCCCTTTAATCCTATTTGAATAGCCAGATAAAAATTAATCCCTTCAAACATCTTTATACACAAACATTTAAATTCACGTATTTTCATCATTGTGCTCAGCACCTACAGTTAAAGCTTTCATTATTGAAGTTGATGTAGGAGCAGTAAACAAGCAATCTGGGAAGAATAATATGCAAATTATTTTTCTTTGCAAAGAAGAGATATGTATTTACAAAAGAGTTCTTCCAGTCTACAGGGGTCTAAATTCACAGAGAATCATTTTAAAGAGTTTAATAACATCCTTAGAATCTAACTAATGATACAATCATTCTTAGGTCATAGTGTAGTTGTAGGGGGCCTTGACGCCTATTATGAAACTGTCTGTCTCCTACAATAAGCAGTTGTTGATTTGAAGACTTTTAGCCCGAGTGAACCAGGGCAGGGCAAGGCCTTGAGGTTTCTCAGAGGCTCCTTTGGACTAGGTATTTACTGATGTAAAAATAACAGAGGGAAGCCATGTTGAAGGCAATTTTGGATACTTTTTCTGACACTATGATCCACACGCAGCTAGGTCACTGGAAACAGGAGAGGAAGCAATTGTTTTTCCCTGCTGTGAGCAGTGGATTTGAACATGCCCCACACTGTTCTCATGCTGTGTTTTCTTTCCCTCTCCTTTCCCCATAACACAAGTGTAAACTGAGCTCATGAAAGTCCTTTGGGCACTAGAGATAACACAGCCTATCCACTGATGAACTGATCATCTTACTTCATTTCTTTCCCTAGCATTAGGTAGGGTGTATCAATTATATAATGATAACTTTTACTTTTGCTATAAAGTAGAAAATTTGAGAAATATTTCAGATAGTAAAATAAAAAGAATAAGATTAAAAATTGGTAATTTTAAAAATAACCTTCCAGGCTTCGTAGGGTTTATTTCATAATTGGTATCATGTAATAGCTACAGTATTATCTTTTTCATGTTATTAAATTATCTTTGAAATCATATTTTTAATTAACTATATAGCATCCCACCTCAAACATTTCTCCTTCTCACTTACTGTGAATTGCCTACCCACACCCCAACATCTTTCTTTCGTCTTTGGCTGAAGATGGTATTTAAGATTATGGCTTCGCCATTTCCAAGAGTTTTGTTTAGTTTACTGGGTATCTCCCATGTGTACACGAGGGAGATAAACTTCTGTTGGTAAACTTCTGTTTGTTTTTCTCTTGTTGATACGCCTTTTTATTGCAGGAAGTTTCAATCTAGAACTAGGAAGGGTAGAGGGAAAATTAATTTTCCTCCCTTAACAAACCATTACCTGTTAGTAAAAGATCACAGTAGAAAAAGTGAAAACTTCACATTTCCCCATATTGATTTCTCTTTACCAGGAGGAAATGGAGCATTAAGGTAAAAATATTCATAATCTCACAGAGTTTATTCTCCTCCAAAAAGAGGCTCAATAGTACTGATGGTCAAAATCTAAAATGAATGATTCAAAAACCTCTGAGAGAAAAGGAAAATGCAGGGAGAGTAGTATTAACTCAGGAGATTCCTAATATTGCTCATATAAAAATTCATGATCCAAAAATAAATACGGGCTCAAACTAAAAATTCTTGAAGTAGTGAGCTTGGCTTCATCCGTCCAAATGAAACTGGGAAGATAATGTAAAACTCAAGGATAACCTCCCAGTAGTGTGAGAGAATACATTCTAATTCGGAGACACAGGGCATTTAACAAATTTGAAGTTAACACAAAGCCAAGATTCATCCACCAAAGATGCAGCCACATTCTTACATTACTGTTATCTTAGTCTTCCTTTACCATTCGATATTGGTTGGAGTTGGGAGTTACCTGACTTTGAGGAAGCACATCTGAGCCTGTTGGAGAGACCTAAGCATTGCCCAGGAGTCCAAGACTTTTAGCGGGATCTCATGTGTCAAATGGAAGATTGTGACAGAGACTGTAGGTTTCCCACCAATACCCATTTCTTCCTCTTCCAGTTACATACGTGGCCTGTTTCTCAGTCTTCCTTACAGTTCAGTGTGGCCATGTGACTGAGTGTTAGTCAGTGGGATATGAATGGAAATGATATGAGCCACTTCTAAGCCTACATCCTGAAAACCTAAACTTTTCTCCTTCATGCCCAGGAATCCCTGAAAGCCTGTTGCTGAAGACAGCAGGACCTCTGACAACCTAGATCCCTGAACTGCTGTTTGGATCAGACTTCTCCCACCTCTCTCTCCAAACTGGAGTCATCTTCAACTTCTACTAGTATGTGAGCAACAAATACATTTCTATTTAGTTTGAGCCAGTATTTATTTTTGGATCTATTTGTTATGGCAAGCAGCCTGCTCTGAATAATATAGCAAAGGTCTTGACAAATGGCAGAGAAGATGACCAACAGCTTTAGGCTTCCTTAGATCTTAATTACTCACAATCTCCGGTGA
Source organism: Myotis brandtii (assembly GCF_000412655.1). Taxonomy (NCBI): domain Eukaryota; kingdom Metazoa; phylum Chordata; class Mammalia; order Chiroptera; family Vespertilionidae; genus Myotis; species Myotis brandtii. The sequence continues at coordinate 3,423,222 of NW_005371823.1, read as the reverse complement.
AGAGAGAGGCCTCTTTTTTTTTTAGCAGTCTTAAATATCATGGTTTGCTGTTGCTTTTTTTTCACTTTTATGTTGACTCTTGAGACATGGAAGAAGGCACGGCCCGCTCCCCCCTTCCCTTTGAAACCACATGGGACTTGTACATTTGGAAAAACAAATGTGTTACCAGGAGTGACAAGGAATGCTGATAAACTGAAACAGCTTTTGGACAGTATAATCTGGATATCCCAAAAGAGATAATTCTCCAGTACACATATAATGAGCACTTTAGTGTAAACATTTTTTTAAGGCTGTATGTGTGTATGGTGGGTCCTACTTTAAAATTTTAAGAATAAAAAGTATTCTTTTTTCCAAAATTGAATTTGGAAAAGACTGTCTAGATTTAACATGTATTTCCTTAATTCCAAAGGGGAGTGTTTGAGCAATTTTCATTTTTTTTTTCTTCACTCCTCCCTGTGTCTTCATCCTTTGCATTCTTTAATTTTTATAAATTTTTAATCCATTGTTTTTGTTCGTGTTTATTATGTTCATATTTTCCTATTAATTTGTAAATATTTATGAAGTAAAATGCAGTAAGTTTTTAGGTTTGCTGCTCTGTAATTTACTAAAAACAGACTTACTCCAAGATTATTTTTAAAAATAGATATTTTGTCCTAGTACTGTTATAGATCCATTTTTACATGTAGAATAAATGAACCTGAAATTTCTTTTAGCATAAAGAGTTAGATATAGATTTAGCTTTATGTTTTTTTATAATGGTAAACTGTACATTCCAACATCATTTTATTAACGAATCACTCTTCCCCCACTGTCCCGTTTTAAAATGTGATATAAATTATAAACTAATATGGAATAATGTATTTATTTCTATTTTTAAATTCTGTTCTCTTCAGTTGATATGCTATATATTTCTGGATAAGTATCAGTTTTAATTTCTGTAGCTTTGAGGTATGTCTTACTATTTGTATGAATGCTCTACTTAGATTCTCTTCCCCCATCCCCAGAATTTTCATGACTGCTATCAGGTATCCCTTTTTCCTGCAATGATCATGTTGTTATTTACACTGAAATTACATTTGATTTCTAGGTTAATATATGGAGAATTTTATCCATGTAGTATTAATTAATCTATTTTAAAACAGGTTTTATCTTTATGGTTTCCCACCTCTTTTAGGTTCTTTAATGGCTTATTTTTTCAAATAAGCCATACATCTTCTTGTTATATTTGCTTCTAGCTATTTCAGCTTTTTTGGTAGTTCTTAAAATGTGATGATATGTTCTTTCCTTATATTTTCCAACTTACGTGTGTATGGGAAAGCTATTCATTTTTGTATATACCACCTTGCTGAATTGTTATTATACTTTACTTGTTTTTTCAGTTGATTCACTTGCAGTTTCCATCTATAATAATAAATCTATAATAATAAAAGGGTAACATGCTAATTAGACCAGATGTCTTCTGGACGTCATTCTGGACATCCTTCCTGATGAAGTCGGGCTGGGTGGGGGGGAAGCCAGAGAGGTCCTGGGTGCCTGCGGGTGGCCTAGGGCAGTGGTCGGCAAACCGCAGCTCGCAAGCTACAAGCGGATCTTTGGCCCCTTGAGTGTGGCTCTTCCACAAAATACCACATGTGGGCGCACACATACAGTGCGATTGAAACTTCGTGGCCCATGCGCAGAAGTCGGTTTTCCGCCTGGGCGAGTCTATTTTGAAGAAGTGGCGTTAGAAGAAGTGGGGGGTGTCGGTCGGTCGGGTGACGATGGGAGACGCGGCGCAGGTGGGCGGGCGGAATACACAGTGCGGGGGAGGCGCTCGCAATTCATGCACCAGTTGAGGGAGCCAGTCAATCAGCAGTCTCATTGTGCAGTGGTTAGTGCTAGTCACGTCCGCACATCACACGCGGGTGACAAAAGTACCTACTTGAAGCATAAAGTTACCTGTATTTTTCCAACCAGCTGCAAATCCTACAGGTATTTTTGTCATCAATTTAAGAATTGTAATTATTTTGTGTTGGTGGCTTTATTATTATAAAATGAAACATTTTTAGCAAAGGCCAGCTTAGGAGTACCCTAATTAAGTTAATAACAATGTACCTACCTATATAGTTTAAGTTTAAAAAATTTGGCTCTCAAAAGAAATTTTAATCGTTGTACTGTTGATATTTGGCTCTGTTGACTAATGAGTTCGCTGACCACAGGCCTAGGGGAATCCAGCCCAGGTCCTGGGTGCTGGAGGGAAGCCAGTGCCAGCAGGCAGGGGAAGGAAGGCCTACTCTTGCACGAATTTTCATGCATCGGGCCTCTAGCATGTATAATAATACTCTTGGCATAAAGAAATAATTTCCCCTCTTTTTTTCAGTATGCATATTTCATATATTTCCTTTGGTTCTGATTGGTTGGTATATCAGCTGCAGAGTTTTAAAAATATTTTGCATAGCACTCCTCTCTTGTAGAACAGTTTTCTACTCTTCATCAGATTAGAAGATATAAGTGGTTCATAGTGAAACCTTATAATTTTAATGTACTTTATGTCATAAGTTAGCATATTTGTTTTACTTTCATTAGCTGGCTCCCAGGAAGTTGCTCCTTTACCTTGATATCCTCTCCACCTGCTTCTTCCAAAGATGGCTCCTACGAAAGCTTTCCCCTGGACTTTGCTTCACTTCACACTTCATGATGTACCAACATGTGTGTTGCCTACACCATCAGATCTAACTGTTCTTTCTAACTCTCTGACTTCTGGTAGGACCTTTTATTCATTTAGCATCTAGAACCTTCAAGAAACACTGCATTCTTCAGAGGACTGTAGAATTTTGTGCATGCTTTCAGGGCCCTTATTCAATTTCCGAAATTCAATGTATTTGGCAGTTATTTTTTATAACCTGAGACCTGGGGTTGTGACTGTGTCCTGGTTTCATAAGAATGGAGATTATTGTTTTCATCTTTTTATTATTTTTTTAATGTGAGTGATAGAAGTGAAGGAAAGCTGAACTAATGCCACAATCTTCATTCCTAATGCAGCTGGTTTGCTTTATACTTTATCTTTTAATAAAGCTCTCTTTCATCTTATCTTATTTGATAAAGTTTATGCTTTCTTATATTTTATTGAGAACACAAAGTAATGCATTCTAAAATAGATGTATTCTTAATTTTTCTTATTTATTTTACTTTTAAAATAATTTTTATAGGTTTCATTTCCTCCATCTCATTAGACCAATTTTTCCTTCCTTTTATGGAATAGATTTTAAAAATATATAATCCTTATCTAGTTTGTATGCTTTGCTTATACTTGAAAGTGGAGAGAATTTGCCAGGTCTTGCCAAACAACAGACTGTGTATAATCTCTTTGATATTTTTTATGGTTAATGTGGGGATGGGGTAGAGTGTTAGAAAACACTGTTCAGGTTTTTGCTGGAGAATAACAGGATGTTCATAGCCCCCAGCTGAATATGTAATCTGGCAGGCATTTATCTAATGCAGTGTGGCTGGTTTGAGGTGAGATTAACTTTGTCATTGAATGGTATATGCCCTCCCCTTTCCTAGATGTTTCTGTAGCTATTTACATACCAAAATTCTATAGCAATTTATATGTTTTAATTTTCAGAGACAGGCATTTGACTAGTGTGAGGGTTGCTGTTTCAGAGAGTAGTTTAGCCCCAGGTAAGCCAAGTCACCATTTAACATCTGCATCATAAAAGATCTTTATGGTTCATTGTACTCCAAACAAAGTAAGGCCACTGAAGTGCAAAATAACCGCCAATATCTTTTTGTGGTTGTTTTTGGTATAAATGGCTAGCCTTAAAAAGGAATCCTGCTGCTTTATAAATTATTTTAATCCTGCATTTATAGAATTATTAAAGGTTTTGAAAGGCTTACAGTACTTTATTAAATTTCATGGGGGAAATTATAGGCTAGCTTGCTGTTATATAATGTGACTATTTAAAATTTTGGATTTTTTTTTCTCCTGTGTATCATGATTTTTCCTAAAAAGCTTCTTGAAGTAGTTCTACTTATTCAGAAATAAATTTCCTGGCTTATTTTTTGGCTCAGTTTTCTGCCTCTTGACTTTGTTAATAAACCTCTAACTATTTTACTGGTCTATAATTTGGATTACATCTGGGTTGAGCAAAGGAAGCAAGAAGAGAGGAATTTGTAGTCATTGCTTTCACATGTTGATTTACAGTCTAGAATCAGTCTCACCAACACTGAAATGTTTGGACCCATTTCTCTAACTACTAAGAAGAAAAGAATCCTCTTATGCTTGCTAGTGATATTTCTATTTCTCAGCAATTATAATACTTTCATCTGGGCTTTGAGATGTTAAAATCATTTACAGAAGTGTCACACAAATATATTCAACACAACTCTCCTTTTAAATGGAAATTTTCAGAACAGTTGAGTTGGTGCCTAATTTGATTCTCTGTCAAATGCCTGTGGGTTAGGGTAATCCATGCCAGGCTTTTACCTCTATTTTCATAAGTAATCAAAAATTGTTTGAATGTGCAAGTTAGTCTAATTCTATATTAATTCACTGAACTATAATGTCGTTCTGAGAAACTAATGTAAAGGATGGCCTCCCAACACCTCCCTATCTCAGGGAGTTAGATCAGAATGTGACATTCAACCTCTATCTACACAGACAAAATGAAGCGCAGAACTGAACTAATTAGCCGGATATTTCAAATAAAAGTAATCCACAATTGAGGAGAAAGTAGGAGTTTGAGGATAGATTTTTCCCCCCAAAAAATTGGCTAAATTCAGCAGATAACTAACTGCTCGACTCACCAGATAATTGGCAGCTCCTCTTTGTGGATGTAAGTGTCTAGTCTTAGTCTTTTAAGTACTCAAATTCCTGGAATGAAATTCTGTTAGAACTAGAGTTATTCTTTCCAAAAACTCTATTCTCGCTGAATTTAAACTTTTTCCCCTCTGACAGGTCAATCCTCTTTGCTTTCAGCATTGCCTAATTCAGCAGGAAGGGCTAAGTTGATATTTAAAGCTGCTCTCCCTAAAATGCCTCTCATAATAAAATAAATTGTTTTTAGAAAAAGAAAAGTAAAAGGGGAGTTCTTTTTCATTTTAGAACCTACCTCTTCCCCTTTCCTAGGTGGGTACTGCCAACATCTATGGACTTCATCGTTGGTAAGGTTTCTAGAGAAAATCATTCTCTTTTTTAAGTAAACCAGATAAATTCTTTTTGAGGTTAAAAATGATTATGTGGAAATTTTAAAACATTCCTGCACTTAGTCACTGAGAATGTAAATAAAATATAATGGTGGTTGGTAATAAATGGATGTCCCATATTTTCAAAGTATTTACCATTTAAGTGGGGTTCAAGCCCCAGTGACATAAAACAAAGAATATTTGCTTGAATACCATATTAGCCGGACTGATTGGAGAAAGAACACCTGGAAAATGGGTGAAATGAATCAGTCTGGTGGAGAAGCAAGGAAGCCTTTGGAATCGGTATTTAACAGGGCAAGTTTGTAGTTTCTCTGACAAAAGAAAAGAGCCAATCCTTCATAACCAGAGTGTCAAATAGAAAATTTCTGAAAGGATGAGCACAGCCAGGCGATGTGAACTCACACAAAAAAACAGCTTATCTGAAACAGTAGGTTTACCTCTGGGAAGATGAGGGAATTGGACCAAGAGGTCAGGAGGAGATGCTGCCCTGGCTCTTCCACTCCCACGGTTTTCTGAGGTGTCCACTGAGCGGCACAGCCTTGCCACTTCCAAGACGCTGACATAGAGAGAACAGCAGTTGCTAAAGTAAAATTTACATGGAGCTGATCACAAATGCCTAAATGACAATTCCTTGGGGTCCATGTCTTCTTCCTCTCTGGAGTCAACTTGAAACTAAGACAGTCTATTTTAATTTCTTTATGGTGTAAAGCTCTCCAGAAATGAATATCTTGGGAACCTTTTTAAGCCAATAGCCAACAGAGCAGCAAATCTGTTCAAAGATACATTTCCTATGTGATGTGCACGTAGCATGAAATACCCTGAGAAGGACCATGAAAACCAGTGTAGCTTTTGAGAGGAAATGATCTGCTAACATTTTTGTAGAGATGGTATTCAAAAGAGAAAAACTTCATTTTCTGTAAGAGAAGCTGTAAAACAGGTAAGGAGAAAACATTTCCATTATTTTAATATACAAATGCAAGCCAAAATGGCATGGCATATTTGAACAGTAGCAAAGTTAATTTTTTTTTTCTTGACAAAATAAAAGCACACTGCCATATCCATAGAGGACCCAAAGCTTAGTGAGGAGGTGTTTTTAAATCATTGTACCATTAGGTGTGCAACTCCAGAAATGCTGAGAGAAATTGGCTGTGTTCATTTCTTCCATGTGCAACTACTCTGATGACGATGCTGGAAGGAAACCAAGAGGAATCACATACAAACCCTGCTCTCAAGAGATTTACATACTAGTAGACAAGTGAAGGCAAAAATAAACAGGAAGTAACTAAGTACTATAAGAAGGTCGCTAGGATTGAGGTAATGATTTCTTTCAGCTGGATAGATTCCAGGCAATATAATGAAGGAAGTGAAACTTGAATTACACCTTGAATATGTAGCTTTTAAACTAACAAATGGAACAAGTATCGCCTTCTTGACTGAGGGAGCAAGAATGATCTATTGGCTTCTCTCCAATTCACCATCATAAGTCCAGTACTTGGTACATAGTAGGTGCTTAATAAATATTTTCACTGAATAAAGTAAATAGCCTACTTAGCAAGAGCATCAGTAAGGGGAAAGATGAAAAACATAAGGTGGGGAATACAGGTCTCCCATGATATCTCAACATTAATATTTGGATTTTATTTTCCAGATAACAGAGAGCCATTAAAGATTTTTTTTATTTTTTAATTATGTCATTTAAGCAAGAGGAGATGAACAACTGTGGCTTTAAAACTGTCTGCTTTACTTGGTGGGAGTATGTGTGTAGATAAAGAGGAAAATTGATAATAAGGGAAATATTACTCTCTGAAGAATAAACTATAAAATAATCATACAGTGAATTAGATCCAATCAATCACTTTCTTTAGAAGAAGGAGTCTTGGACAGCAAATGTTAAATATTCCTCTTCCACAGGCAAGCATTTTTCTATTACAGACTTGATGTAATGTCTTTGAACATTCACCATATAGACTTTCAACTATAGTCTATATTGTTATTAAACTTGCGTTTATGTGTCTGTGTCTAGGAGACTCCACATGTTTGAGGTCAGGGAATGTGTCTTGGTTGACTTGGTATCTTGTATGTCTTTACAGGCTTGATGTACAAAGTTTGTGGAGCAACTAAATGAATAATAGACTCCCCATATTCCAATGTTCTGAAGCCCTGTGTACCCGGGAGCAGAGATGATAAGTTAGCTAAAGGATTAGTGATGTCATCAAGAAAAGAAGTCAGTTCTATGTTAGTCTCAGTGAACTTTGTTGATTATATCTTCCCATGACTAGTAATTCCATTCTCCCCTTGCTGAGAAAATCAGGTTTCTGAGCTTCTACAAGTCAGACGACCAGACTCTGACATATAACAATTTTGCAAGGTAAATGACATCTTGTGTGAGAGAATAGTCCTTTGCCAGGGACATCCTGACCTCGTCATATCTGACCTTCAACGGGTTCAAATTAGAAACAGTGATTACGTTAAATGAGAACAGAGTAAAGGTCCAGAAGGAACATTTAGGCTGATGGAAAGGACTTTCCAACAATTGGCATGCACTTTTGTCATCTTCTGAGTTTCATTTTTGAGATGTTAGGAGACTGTCTTTGGGCATGTATGGATTTGAATGACCTACATGACCTGGGGGAGGCATGGTCCATGTTTGCTCTTTAATCCATGACGTGGAAATTTTTTTCCACCTAATTTGTTTTTTGTGCCATATTAAAGAATGAAGGCAAGCTTTACAGATGCATTAATGGCGCAACAGATGACAGCCTCTGTATAGTCCCCATTAGCTATGTCAGTAAAAGCTCATATGCTGAAAAAAGAGGGCATTTTATTAAATATCACCTGAAGACAGCAGAATAGAAAGCAGCAGAAAAGAAAAATGGTCACTGAAAAATTTAGTGCTGAGGAACACACTATATTTTTCACCATTTGCCATATTTACTGAAAAATCAATGGCAGATCTCCCGTAGTGTGACTGTGATGTGACAAACTCTTATTATGGGTTAACATCCTATGATGCCAGTTCATTTATGTAAAATTTTCTGCTGGATTGGCAAGTAGCATTACCAAATAGAAAACCAAAGCTGGAGTCTTCTGAGGAAGAGAGGGAATGAGAATGGTGATATTTAATTATTAGTTTTATTTGTATAAATATTACACTCAACAAAAGGTTTAGAATTACTTAGCAAAATGCACACAATTCAACAAGATAGAACTAACATTTAAAATAGATGAAGGAATGGAGTACAGAACAAGAATAGTAGTAAGATAATAAGTTGGAACTAAGAGTAGTGTATGCATGGAATATTGGGAGTTTTGCATTCTTGAGTGAATTGGGCCATGGATATGGCTCTGAAGTTTTGAATAGCCAACTTAAAGGAGACTATTATTCACAGCATTTAATGAGATTAAAAAACAAACCGGGTCATTGCTCATGAATATTCTATTTTTCCCCCATTCCATTCCTAGAGATTAATTTCTCTTGTGGATTCTGAAGAGAGAGAGAGAGAGAGAGAGAGAGAGAGAGAACGCACACTGGAACACTGGAGACAAAATTCTTACAGTACTTTCACAATGAGCTTCCTTGTAATCTTCTACTACGTAGCCTGATATAATTATACCCCAAAGCAACAAAGTAATAAATCTTTGGGGAGCTAATCGAATGTGCTTGAGGGGTGATGCTTCCTGCTGGAATGGCATAATGAAAGACAGATTTTAAAGTATACTGAGGACTGGATGGGCTCTGCATCCTCTTGAGACTCTTTCTCATTTTTCTTTTTTCTTTTGCATTTGAGGTTGAGATTTTTTCAGGTCGGCAAACTGCGGCTTGCGAGCCAGATGCGGCTCTTTGGCCCCTTGAGTGTGGCTCTTCCACAAAATACCACGTGTGGGCGCGTACGTACAGTGTGATTGAAACCTCGTGGCCCATGCGCGGAAGTCAGTACTTTGTGGAAGAGTCACACTCAAGGGGCCAAACAGCCTCATCTGGCTTGCGAGCCGCAGTTTGCCGACCACTGGTCTAGGTAACTGGTTAGCCTGGCTGACCATACGCTTTAACTGTTCAAATTGGGACAAGATTAACATGCTTTTATGAAAATGGAGGAGCAACAAGAACATGTTTCCTCACAGAAGTGACCCCAGGATGTGCCAACATTGTGCTCAATAAGGACAGTCTCCTAAAGATATGGGGAAACATCTTCTGGGCCATGATGTTCAGAGAGAACCAAATTAATTTGGCAGCATCATGTCAGGGGGTAAATAAAAAGTGATTTATGTTCTCATAAAATGTTCAGTGTGAATTAACAAGGACCAATCAAATAGAAATAATTCCAACCTCTGAAATTTGAGCCTAAAAACTGATACCACTGAAAATGTACATTTTCAGAATTTAAGTACCAGGAGAATGAAAAGATCAGGGGAAGGAAACGATTGAATCCTCCATCACTGTCTGCTTGCTCTTCCTTTGTGAACCTGGAGCACACACCTCCAATCCTCAGATTCTTCTTCCTTTACAACACCCCCCCCGCCCCCACTGCCTTGGCGGCCTACAATGGAATGATTTTATTTCACTTATGTCTTTTAGCAATTAGTACCAATTTTGCTTGGTAAGCAATTCCACGTTGGTTGGATGAATAAATATTGCTGTTTTGGTTTTATTTTAGCCCCATTTACATAAGTAAAATCATTTTGCCAGTTTAAGAATAACAAAAGTTTTATTCATAAATTGATTGACTAATGAAATATATTTGCATTATAGATCTAAGGTCTGGGGTGAGGAAGGAAGAAAATTTGGGGGCATACTTGACTTGAGTTAAAAATAAAAGAGCCTAAAAGTTGACAGAAAAACAACTAATAATACATTTTTCTATTTGTACTCATCATTTTTCATATATTTAAAACAAAACAACAACTAAAGCCTCTTGGTGATCTTCTGTTACAATATCGGTTCAATATACGCCATCCAGCATTTCATTCCTACCCAGGAAGGCAAGAACTTTTAATTCTTAGGCTGGATCCAGTGTTGTCAGTGCCGGTGTGGTTTCCAGGAGAGAAGCCAGGGCTGCCGAGAGTGGAGCAGAGTGTGAGGCTCAATAGGTGACTTGTGAGTGGGGGCAGAGCTACCTTGGGAATTAGACACATTTGCCCTGATTCTCAGCCAGTAAATGGGTATCCTCCCGACAGTTTCAAAGTGGTTCTGGTCATGTTTAACTTCTCTCCCTGTGGGGGGCTAATCTCATAAAGATTTCAGCCACACAAGCAACAGTGTCTGGGGTGTAATGATTGCTTTGAAGTTTGTTTGCTCGCCAGTGCATTTAAAGCATTTAAATGTTCCAGGAATAGGATTAGATGCCCCAGTGAATTCATTTCATTTACCCCCAGCAGTGGTTTCCCCGATGCTAGGAGAGGTTTACATGGTATCAATTTAGAGGCATGCTGCTTTTGAAGATTTTCCCCTTCACCCTCTCAATTTTCTACTTCTCTCAAGGTCTTGCCTAGAAAAATATTAGGGGTCAGGGCTCAGTAGAAAGGGGCATTATTGTTATGCCTTTAGGCATGCTAAAGATAATTTTCTGAATCATCTTCTAAAGTGTTGTTAGCTCAATGAGGGGGAAGAAGAAAATGAGGACAAAATTAAGGCTACTTTAGACTCGTGCAAAGATTAAACATGAACGTTGAATCCCTGCACAGTGCCGACCTCTGGTTCCGTCATGCCTTTTACAAGTGGAGAATTTTGAACCCGGATTATTGCACCAGCTATGCAGCCAGTTGGTTTCAGAGCACATTGTAAGGTGTTGCCCTTAGGAAATACAGTGAATGTATATCTCCTTCAAACATGACCCAAACATTATATTTGAAAATAAATAGTTGACTGGTAGAAACCCTCAGTGCCTAGTACCCTTTTATGCTGAACTGTGGCACACTGATTCGCTATATCCAATATAGATTTGGCCTCTTTATCTATGTATGTGGAAGGAAAAAAGTTCTCCTGGGCTATTGAGCCCAATGAAAATGATTTCTGGGATGAACAAGAGTTAATGTGGAGGATACTTAATATTCTACATGTGAAACATTTCCATAAATGTGGACAAATCTTCTTGGTATAAGAATATATTATTATTTTCCAACATCCATACTCACTTATGTAGCTCAAATGATATATTTTAGCTAAATTTTGATTTCATGAGAAATCTTGGGATATTGCCAATAGATAGACACTTGCCAGATAGGTGTAATGATGTTTCCATTCTCATTAGAGGATTGATGAATTTCTTAGACCTTTTGGTTGTTATTTTTTTCTTAAAAACAAATTAGAAGTAAAACAGGCTCATTTTAGGAAACCTAGAAAAAATACAACAAAGTTATAGAGAAAAACAATAAAAATTACAGATACACTTCCACAATGTTGAAATATTTAACCACTGTTAAAATATTGAGATATTTCTTTTCTTTTTGCTACATATATTTTCCCATCATTATGATCATGCCATAAATAAGTGCTTTCTTCACATGGGCATTATCTCATGCCATTAAAATTGTTGCTCAGTGTAATTTTAATGGAAGAAGAATCTATAATAATAAAAGCATAATATGCTAATTAGACCAGAGGTCCTTCTGGATGAAGCCAGGGCTGCAAGGGAAGCCCAAGTCCACGGTGCCTGCTGGCAGCCAGAGGGAAGCCTGGGTTCTGGGTGCCAGAGGGAAGCTGGTGCCAGCAGCTGGGGAAAGGAAGGCAAACTCTTGCACAAATTTCGTGCATCGGGCCTCTAGTATTTTATATAAATGAACATATAACAGTATTTCAGTGTTTCTTTTTGTTAGACATTTAAAATTTTCCCAATCTCTTGGTATATAGTTTCTATATAGTTAGAAAAAACTTTATTATTTTATCAGGATGAGTTTCTACAACTGGAATTACTGAGCTAAAAGTTCTGATTATTTTAAGGGTTTTGATATAAATTGTCAAGCAAATCGTTTTTCAGAAATACTTTATAAAATTATGAGAGTTTTAATGTTTTAAAATATGCCTATTAACCTTAGACTTTTTTTCATATCCTTTGCTCATCATTTGCCTATTTTTCTTTGAGGATATTTGTGTTATACTTAGTGATATTTCTAAAACTCATTATATTGAGGATATTACCTTTCTCTGTATTTGTTAAAATATCTTCCCCCAGGCTGAGAAGTCTTATTTTTTGCATCTCTGTCTCTTATCTTGCTGCTATAACATCTGAATAATTTGTTTGAATGACCTATTTTAGAACGATGTAGATTATTAAAATAAAAACAATTTTGTACTCAGAAATTATAAAGAATTGCTTCAGTATTATGAAGAACTGATTACAAAATTACTAAAGTTCTGATAAAATACTTTCTAAGGGCTCTAGGAACATTTCAACTAATTTAGTCTTCACTGGATGATCATGCTTCTTCCATTTTCTCCACATGCCCCTCACCGCCCATTACCACCTGCTTTCTGTTTCTCCCTAAAGGAGAAAACTTTTCTTTGTTTCAAGTAGAGTGAGCAATCAATTGATCTTCTCTAACCACTGTCTGGTTAGATTACCTAGGGACCTGCAGCAGATCTCTTAGAGTATGGTTTGCTTACCACACACAAAAGGCTCTGCATGCAGAAAATGCTAATATCACTCTGCTTGATCCTATTTTAAGGGACGTGCAGCATCCAGTACTTAGTGTTAAGATGCATAATCAGCTAAGCAATGTGGCTTGATACTTCTTATTCTGATCACACTTTGTTTAGGTTGCCAATAGTGAATTGGCATAATCTCTTACTGCAGTTATTTTATAGTTATTATATGCTTACGTTATATTCTAGATCTTGACAAGTTTTTTTATTTTTTTATTTTTTCTGGATGACCCAGAAGAAGTAGGTCCTGCTTTTGGCCTTGACTTAATTTCACTTACCCATACTCAACACCAACTCAGATAAATTTTATCTTCATTTGAAAGCTGAACTTAGTGTTTTGCTAGGCATTTATGGAGAATTCACAATAGACAGCCTAAAAAATAGGCTCAGATACCAAACATTTGGAAAGCTGTTTCTTCTCCTGTGGTTATTAATTTTGAATGATTTAAAGAAATGCTTATAATATGCTCATTTACATGATTACAGAAGTACTTTACGTTTATGTTTTAGGGTAAAAAGGTTTGCTCTGTGGCGTGACCTATGGGAGAGATTATGGACATCTTCCACTGTACATGCTGAGGGAGCAAACACCACTTAAGCTAGGCTCTGCTTCCTAAACAAGTATTTAATCTCCTCATTAAAGATATATGAAACTAAAAATCAATGAGCTCCGGTGGTTAGAGCTTTTTAGCGGAACTAATGGATACACCTTGTCTAACATTAGAAACTTCACTTGTGGTTTACAGCTGTACACGAGCAGAAAACACGAACCTAGAAATAAGGTTTCTGGCCAGAGGAATGATTGGGCTGTGAGTTCTGAATAAGCAGGCCTCATAAATATATAACGGATGGAATAATGTATTGCCAGTTCACATTCTCTCACATTAAATAGATATAGTGAACTCTTACTATAAAGCTCAAGATTAAAGTCGGCAAAATTCTGCTTGGACACATGCCCTATTGAGCCCCATTAGAAAGACTCTTAACTGTGTAAATTTAAACTTCTGACATACTGAAATCATAAACTATTTAAACTGAAAGAATATTCCACAAGACTTGTTTAGAAATATAAAAGACAGATTTTTTTTCACCAAGTAAGTACAAGTAAAATAATGGATATTTCAGGTAAACAATATCCTAGCCATTTGGACAAACACCCAGAACCTGAAATGAATCTCAGGTAAACTATTTTATCAATAAAATAAGAGCATCTTGAAGAAAATCTTAGGGCATTCCTTACCTACTCATTTTGTTGCTATATTTCAAAGGGTTTATTTTGTATTCATATGCTCTAAACAATGCAAGAAGATATGATAAATACATAAGACTTATCATAAGCTCTATGAGGTCAGGAACTGTGCCTGTCTTTTTCAAAACCTGAAGTGTAACTGCATAGACATTTTAGTTAAATTGATGAATGGCCATGATGAAAGTAATGCATGGAGCTTGGCTAGATTGTGAGCTAATGCAGCAGTCCACGGTGGGTCATGAGAGTTAGCAAGACTGTTGCACGTAATCACAACCTTGAAGCATTGATAAATCATTGTGTGGACATACCTCGTTCATGCTTCATAACTCTTATTTAGTACAGAATGAAACAGCTAAATGCAAAACTCTAAAAGTTGCAATCAGACCAAAGGGACTTGCTCTTAATTTTAAGTAGACAGCCAAGTGGCCAATAAGAATTACAAAACAAATTCCTCTTGGGAGATGGAGAAGAGTATTCCCCACAGCATTGTGGTCCAGATGACGTCTCCTTTCTCTAAACTCTAAGGAAACTTCTAGCACTACAGGTGAAGAAAGCAATTACAGAAGATTTTGAGATGTACAAAAGAAAGAATGCAAGCTTTCACAGTTTCAATGCTGCACACACTATAGAAATATATACATAGAAGTAGGGAAAAAAACACATACGTAGAAGTAGGGAAAAGAAAAAAGAGGTGCCACACAATCACAGGAAGACATGTGACCCTTGGCCATACCAGTGAAGGCTTACACCAAAACTTAGTGCAGAGTTCACTCAAGTGTTCCATGCAGTTACCCATGTGTACTTGTATCCACAATCACTTCTTGATTTTGCTCCTTCAAATACATATTTAGTAATCTGTCTACAGTTTCTTCAATAGCATAGGTTCAGTCCTTTTAAATGAATCCTCTTGTTGTTTTCACAAAAGCCCAATGTAAAAACAAAACAACAACAACAAAAATACAACAACCTTTTGACCAAGAGGACAGAACTGGTAGGCACAAATGATAGTTTGCCATTATCCTCCTCTCTCAATGGGGTAATACTGGTGAGCACACCCTTACATCCACTCATAATGAGCTCACATAAAATTGCATGTAATGATGAAAAACCATTCAGAATGATTCATTAAAGAAAAGCTATCCTGAGGATAATCAACTATCTGGGCACAGCTGCCTGAACTTTTTCAAAAAGTCACCATAAATGGCTAACAGATGATTGGGTCATTTTTCAATTTCGCTGGGCAAAATTATACTTCTCTAGTAAAAAAAGAGTCATGACTAGATGTTGACTGTCCACAAGAGGAGTCTTGCATCTCAAATTAAGGAGCAAGAGAACTGTGCTGAGGTTGGGCTCAATAGAAATATCTGGGGATTGAGAAGAGCTCTAATTTCTGATGGACAGCAATTGAACAAATGTTTGTCCCTGAGACACCAAGTTCCTCCTATATTGCTTTTGTTTTGTGGAGTCTCAGGAGAGCTGAAAGCAGAATCTTCTTGTCAAGAACATGGCGTCCCTACCAGAAAGAGACCTCATCTTCTCCCAATCTTAATGAATAGTCTTTATAAAAAGGGTGAAACCTGATTTTTGGCTTCTACACTAATGGTTGTATTTTTTTTTAATGAGTATATGTAATTTTATGCTGGTATTTTAAAATCATATGCTTACTAATGACTGCTCTTTTTTATGTGTTATAACCTATTCAACTCTATGAATTTTATTGATAACTCACCCTAAGGCAATTCAAAGCCAAATACATAAACCAAATATATAAAGTAAATATTATCATTATGAGGGCATGCTTTTCGGTACTAAAAGAAGACACTGTCGAGTATGATAAATGATAGCCATATGGGATGGAAAGGAAAAACAATTGTCCATAATTTTTAAGAGAGAAGTCATGAAAAGCAGTGGGAATAGACACTGCTCACCGTGAGGTATTGAAAGGGGGAAAATAGCCTTTCAAGTTACTCAGAGTCTCTAAACAAAGAGTGTCTGTAAAAATGCATACAGTTGTCTCTCATCTAATTCCATTTTCACAGGAAAGTTCCTTCTTGGTATCTACCATATTCTGCACACTGATATCTGCATTCAGTGTGCAGATATCACACTGTTATCTTATGAGAAGGTCTTTCCTCATAACCTTCTGTAAAATAGCAAGAATCCTTCCTATTTTGTATGCCTTCACACTGCTTCTTTATTTTTCCTCATAGCACTTCATTGTCAATTATACTAAATTACATATGTGTTTCTGTAGTGTCTGACACCTCGCACTATCATAAGTTGTGAGATTTCTTTTCTGTTATCTTTTTGGTGTATGAAACTTTGCCTGGTGCTTAACAGATGCTTAAAGCAGTTTGCTGAATGAATGAAATATGGACAGATGGTAATACAGGGCTCTTAAATAAAATCTCATTGTTCATGAAATAAATGTACACTCTATAATGCATTTACAATAAGCCAAGTCCCTGTCGACTCATATGTTTTGTTGATGGCTTAACACACAACCTTCAACAATAATAAGTCATGTCATGCAAAAGAAAGTGTGTAGACTAACAATAATTTGGAATTTTTTTCATTAGTAAAAATTAGGCACTTTGTTTTCTGAAAAAAGAAAGGAAATCACAACATGAATGTTATTAGTTGAATAAAAATTCAGAGTGCAATGTCTAGGCCTCTTTACAAAAATATAATTATTATGAATTTATTTTTATAAGGGGACTATATATAATAGAAATTTTAGAAAATATTAGAAATGCTAAGAAGAAAATATAAATTAAATTTTATTCAATCATTAGAAATAATTAATATTAACTTGATATATACCTCATATGCCCTTTAGATGAGATTTACAAATAATTGGTATTATATTTTACAAGTATTTATAAACTTGCTTCTATTTAATAATATAGCAAAATATCTTCTCATTGTTAAATGCTACTCTATGTAACATTTTTATATCTTAATAGTATTTCACTTTATTGATGAAAATCACTTATTTATGCAGTTCCTTATTGTTAAATATTTAAATTATTTATGAGTTTTCACTGATACAAGCAATTTTGTCAAAAAACAGCTATACAATAAAACATTATACCCACCCATGATAATCTTCTTAGGATGAATTTCTATAAGTGAAAATTTTAGGACACAGGAGTACACATTTTTCATGCACTTTCTGCTTACCTCCAAATTATTATCCAGAAAGATCATAGCAAGTTATTCTCCCCACAGAGTGTAAGTATATTAATTTTATATAATGAGGAGAGAATGTTAATATTTTGACAGTAACAGCAAAATTTATATATATATATAGTTTGTTTTGGAAAATTACTTTAATACATGCTTATGGTAAAAGATAAGTTCCCTGAGTGCTTAGAAGTCAGTAGTTTCTTTGTAAAAAGCCAGGGGAAATTTTTCTTTTTACATGTTGAATTGGATAAGATGGCAAGAGTCCTGGACTAGTTAAATGGCCAGTAAAACCTCTTTGGAAGTCAGGAGTTTCAATGGTATGTGAATATCACTATTTAAAAACACACCAAGCCCTGGCCGGCTTGGCTCAGTGGATAGAGCATCAGCCTGAGGACTGAAGGGTCCCAGGTTCGATCCCGGCAAAGGGCACATGCCTGGGTTGTGGGCTCGATCCCCAGTAGTGGGTGTGCAGGAGGCAGCTGATCAATGATTCTCTCTCATCATTGATGTTTCTATCTCTCTCTCTCCTTCTCCCTTCCTCTCTGAAATCAATAAAGAAATATATTTAAAAAAAAGAAAGCTCTAATTTGAAGAAAACATTTTAAAAAAAACAAACAAAAAAACCCCACCAAAAATCCTAAATAATAAAAGGTTAATAAGCAAATCGACCGAACAGCAGAACGACTGGTCGCTATGACACACACTGACCACCAGGAGGCAGATGTTCAATGCAGGAGCTGCCCCCTGGCGGTCAGTGTGTGAAGCTGGGCTCATGACTGATGAGCACAGCTGTGGTGATGGGAGCCTCTCCAGCCTCCACAGCAGCACTAAGGATGTCCGACTGATGGCTCCTGGACTGTGAGAGGGCTCAGACTGGGCTGAGGGACCTATCCCCCTCTCGAGTGCACAAATTTCATGCACCGGGCCTCTAGTACTACTATAAAGTTGTTTGCTTTGCTATTATAGGAACCCATCTTATGTAAAGTTAATGTGACTCATGAGAAGCTTGTGTGTATGGACTTTTTAGTAGAAATTGAAGGGAGATTGAGTATTATTTTGAGGTCACTGTGGGGTAGCATTTGAATTGATAAACTGGGAGATAGGAGCTCAAGGTGAGAGGGAGTCATGAAAGTCAAAGCCTCAAGAATGTGCTGAAATCTTGGCAAGGAGCTTGTTTTCATGTGTCATTGGGACAGTGGAGAGATGGTGATCATTGAATCAAGTTCAGGCATTTCCTAGAGGCATGGAGTCTTCCTCCTGACATCTGGCTTATATATTAGTAAACTCTAGATATTATTTTCCAAGATCTTTTACCACAAATATTAAAGCTGACACAGGAGACAATATTCAAAGCCAGTTCTGTCATTATTGCCATTAGATTAAAAATATTGAGAACAATAGAGCCTCTTTCTGTTTTTTAAACTTTCAATATTATTTTGTATTGTTTTCAGGTGTACTGATACAGTATAGTGGTTGGACAATAATACACTTTACAAAACAACCCCCCCTCCAATATTTCCAGTACCCACTTAGCACTATATCTAGTTATTGCAATGTTATTGACTGAATTTCCTTTGCTGTACTTTACATCCCCATGACTATTTTGTAACTACCAATTTGTACTTCTTAATCTTTTACCTCTTTCACACGGTCCCCTAACCTCCCTTCCCCTCTGGCACTACCTATCTGCTCTCTGTGTCTATGAGCCTCTTTCAATTTTATTTGTTTGTTCATTTTGTTCTTCAGGTTCCACATAAAAGTGAAATCATATGGTATTAATCTTTCCCTGACTGACTTATTTCATTGAGCATAATACTCTCTAGATCAGTGATGGCGAACCTTTTGAGCTCGGCATGTCAGCATTTTGAAAAACCCTAACTTAACTCTGGTGCCGTGTCACATATAGAAATGTTTTGATATTTGCAACCATAGTAAAACAAAGATTTATATTTTTGATATTTATTTTATATATTTAAATGCCATTTAACAAAGAAAAATCAACCAAAAAAATGAGTTCTCGTGTCACCTCTGACACGCGTGTCATAGGTTCGCCATCACTGCTCTAGATCCATCCATGCTGTTGCAAATGGTAAGATTTCATTAATGTTTCCTAGTTGCCATGATGAGATAGATAAAAACATATAGAGGTTATGAAGACAGATTAGCATGAGAACGCTTAAATATGGATAGGGCTGCCAGATTTAACAAATAAAAATATTCCTTTTATTTTTTTTAACAAAAAAAAATGGTTTATGTTTCTCTGGAGTTTGCATTTAACTGGTGTCCTGTATTTTACCTGGCAAACATAAACTTGAATTTATTATAAGTATGAAGTCACCATCTAGGAGATGCATGAAATGATAACAGTGTGAATTCTATTTTAAAAATACAGAACATCGTAAATCAAAGTGGTGCATTCAAAGAGTAAGAGATGACATTTCTATGAGACTAGGGTTCAGTGTAACAGTTGTCTTTACAGACTAGTTACTTCATGAACCAAGCAAACTAGGATTTAAGACACTCTTTATTGGCCTGTGACTAGTTCAGTACAGATATCCAAGACCCCGAGGCCAATGGACAATGCTACTTTAAATGTAGACCTATACAACTTTGGTTGTATTGATTTCTTGAAAGGTAAAATGCTGAATACTCATTGTCTCATTGCATCTGCCTGTTTTTAGAACAGGAGAGCCCTAGTTGGTGTGGCTCAGTTGGTTAGAGCATCATCTCGTGGATTGAAAGGTTATAGGTTCAATTCCTAGACAGGGCACATACCTAGGTTGGGTGTTCAGTCCCTGATCGATCCATGTTTATTTCTTTCTTCCCTCTCAAAATCCCCTACCTGGTTTTGTTCAATGTTTAGATCTTTTGCCCTCTCTAATATTGAAGAAAGTTACTGACACCATTTATCATCATTATTTAAAACCAGTTGTTTTGATATACCAATTGTCAACACAACTTGATCAAAATATAATATATTTCTATTAATTTAATGAGGTATATCCTAGAAATTGTATTGGTTTTGAAGTTAAAGAGACATGGGCTTGGGACCCTAGTTTGCCTGGTTCGTCTACTAAAGACCCAATAAATAATTTGACACTTAGCTTTATATCTGTAGAGAGTGCCTGGGAAGACACATGGGCATTTCTTTAATTATTGTCAGCTGAAGCCAGTGGCTTTGGCAAAGCCACCCTGGAAACATGTTTTGCCAAAAGGCAGGAGTGTTGTCAGCTTGACCTTCAGCCCAGGTGCCAGGGGTGGGTTTTGTTATTTAAATCCAGCCAAGCAGCAGGAATGAATAGGACTCAGGCCCACCCAAGAATGCAAATAATCTCCTTTGTTTTGACTTTTAGTAAAACTTCCTGTTTTTTGCTGTATAAAATAAATATGCTGTATTGGCTAGGGGTCACTGTCTCTGTCCCTGTCCTGATCAGAGGACTGTGGTCCCACCTGGCCCCAGCTTTTTTCTTCCATCTCTGTGTCTGTCTGTCTCTTTCTTTCATTTTCTCAACCCCCAGACGCCCCTACTCAAGAACAGGACCGCTCTCTAGCCATGCTGGACATGAAGAGAGACATACTTACAATACCTAAGAAAAATGTATGTCTGTGTTCCAAAAGACATGTATAAGAATGTTTATAGAACAATATGGATGTTTGTTGCAATATTGTAAAGTTTAGTAATGGACAACGACTAGAAACAATTAAAATGTCATGCAGTAATAATGAATATAGATCAACAAAAATGAACAAATTAGAGCTATGTGTGACAACATGCATGAAACTCACAAAAATAATGTTAAGTGAAAGAATCCAGGCACAAAAGAAGATATAGTATATAATTCCATCTATATAAAGCTTAAAAAAATAGGCATAAGTGGTAGCGATGTAGAATAGCATAATAAAACTGAATATTTTGAGCTCTTATTTAGCAACTGAATTTTATAAAGGCACTCCCAACCTACAGTAGACTGTTATTCAATACTGTTAGCAATGTATAAGCCTGTGTTTTGTTGAACAAAATGTATTTCATGGTTTCATAAAGTAATTTTAGTAGATATGCTTAGAGACTTAAAATTATAAACACTGTTCCCTCTTTCTGATAATGTTAGTCAAACAGATGAAAAGGCTACTAAAATCAACACACTGGGTTCAAACTCTAGGTTTGTAAATGCTTCTATGAGTACATGTATGTTTAAGGTTTTTTTTGTTTGTTTGTTTTGTTTTTCCTCTCCTCCAGTCCTTGTGGCAGAAAAATGCCACCCACAGACTGGCTCAGCACTTTGGCACGCCCACCACAGCTGAGATAGTGGTAGAGCCCCACCCAAGCACTTGGGCTGAGAGTGGAGGGTGGGAGGAGCCAAACCAAATCCAGGCTATTGCCAGAAAAAGAGGCAATAGGTGCCAGAGGCAAAGAAGCATGCTGACCACGTGTTTATGAATCAATCTTTCTTTAATGGGTTTTCTTCAGAGTGACAAAGGCCACGCGTCTCTTCTAGAGCAGAATACTTTCTTTTGCATTATTTACATATAAGTATATTCATGAACTAACAACACCATCTCCTTGTCTACTACCTCTTCGTGTAAACAAGCCCTGAGGCTGAGGTATTATCATTAATCCCACTTGTACTGAAGTCCAACGGATATGGTTTGACCCAGGAGGACATAATACATCAGTGGCTACACAGACTAGAGACCCTGACTTTGTCCCACTGGGTCAGCTCTCCCTGAAGAAGGAATACTTAAATCCTGAATCCTTATTCCCATTTAGCTCCATGTGAATGGACATTAGATTATACATTGGGTCCCAAACTGGCCAGATGAGACTACACTGTTACCGTTGATTTCTACGAACCATGTTTCTTCAATTCTTAGTCTGGCCGTGTTGTGTTTGAGAGATATGAATGACAATGCAAAGGTCAAAAGGGCATTCCAGTTCCAGTGCATCAGACAATACGGACACAAACAAAGCTCCTTTTACTGGTTTCCATTGACGCATGAAGAAACCCATTATTGAGCCATTTGTATGTTTTCTTTAAAATGGCAGCCCTTAGCAGTGATGTCTTGGTAATGATATGTTACAATGCCCCGCCAAGAGCTCATGCAGGAAAGGACTGTAGAAGCGCTGTCTCTCTCCTGTGATGGAGAAAGGTTAAACCCATGTCACTCTTGCTGACATGGAATGAGGACTCATCTCTGCACTTCGTAATCAGTCAGAAATGAATCAGAAATGGAGTGGGCACATTGGACAGCCTGTTCAGGGTTCCTGACTGCACTAACTATAAATTAGTTCCGTCCTACACATGCACAAGCAGAAATCCCAGTTTAGGCTTTCTTGCCTGAAGGACTGTAATAATAGTCCTAAGGCCTGTCATTACTTCTGAAATTACTGGCAAATGGCTCTGATTTGGCAGCTACCAGAAGATAAAGACTCTTTTGCAGGGCATTTTGGCTAGATCATTCTGCTCTGTTAGGATGCTGATGAGGACCACCTTAGAAAGACAGAAAAGAGGACAGAGAAGGGAAAACAAAACTGATTGGAAATGTTTTCAGAGCTTTTAAGCTGTTGAGCAATGAACAGTTATTGACTCAATACAAGAATAACTATGGGCATGTTTTAAATTAGGGTCACATGTGTATGATGACTTTTTCTTTAATTTTAACCTGAGAATTCTTATAAGAACGATATGTAGTCATGGATAACTGAAGATGCTTGAGTTGTCCTGTGAGAATTTTATTCTTGAGATAGGTCCACAACTTGAGACAGATGAGTTAAATTCTTTTCTATTTAAACTATGCTCAGGTTTTGTTTCCCTTTGTTACTTTTTAATTAAAAAATATTCATACTAAGATATTTATATGTACGTATCAGGCTTCAGGGTTGGTTTTTTTTTTTCTTTCTACTTTGTAACAGAAACAGCCAGCATTTTCCCTTTCTTACATTTCTGTTCTCAATTTTATTGCACATATTGTCTCTCTAAAGAAATCATAAAGAGTTTTCTGGAGGAGTATGGCTTATATGGCTGTCCATTCTTGCAATTTAAAAACCATTTTATTCCTAAAAATATTTAATGTTTTATTTTATTCTTTCATGTTTTAGGGAAAAATTATTAATAGAGCAAAAAACAGGATTTATTTTCTACTTTGCTTTTCTCTTAATTTATTTGTTTGTGTCCAAAACTAATTGGTTTCATATTGTGTAGCCCTGGAAATCTGTGTCAGCATGACTTTCCTTGCTAACATGCTTCAATCCTCCACCATAGTTTGAAAGGAAATATTTTACTCTCCATCATTATTGTATCTGTATCACATAATGTTGAACCCTTATTTCAAAGCTTGGTTTAACATCCATAAATAAAACTAAACTTAGAGTTTCCCAGGAAAATAGAGTGTTAAGGGTGAGGTGCAGAAAAGGTGTAATTTAGTTCTTGCCATTGTTGCTGGGTCCTACTGGTATACCCCTAATTTAGGTATTTTTAAATGATTAATGTAGCCTTGAAAGAATCATAATTAAATCACAAGAAAAATCCTCTTGGAGAAAGAGAGAGAGAGAGAGAGAGAGAGAGAGAGAGAGAGAGAGAGAGGAGAGGTATGAACATATTCAATCCACTATATGTCTTTTTCTTGTCACTTTTTGGTTCCTACTTGGTTTTATGGTACTAGATGGTGGCCAGCTTTTTCCCATCTGTGAAACACTAAAAACAAAACACACACACACACACACATACACACACACACACACACACACACACACACACACACACACACAACAAAACCAAAAAACCTTTACAAAGCTTTAAGCTATTTCAGAAACTCGTGCTCTATTACATTCAATCTGGGAGGTACTTCAAGGAAGCTATGAGTATTTTGCTTTTTGCCCTCTGTCTTTCAGGGCAGTGTAATAAAATGGCTATAATAATAGGGAAAGGAAATGGGAAAGAAATCATGTGACCACATGACTTATGGAGAAACATGTTTCCCTAGTGTTCCTATTCATTTATCTCTACTGTATAATGCATTTTTCTTGTTTTACTGGGTAATTAAACCTTCAACACTCCCAAGTTTGTGAGGAATCTGAATCCCATTATGGGGAGATGCCTGAGTTTGATTCCCTTGTATTATTATCAGAACTTGGCCTCGTTCAAAGGGAATGCTTTTGATAATGTTTGGAGAGGTCTCTAAGGAGAGTCCCTACTCTGGGCAAGTTAAGCACTGTCACATGTCTTGGCAAGGTTTGCTGAACTTTTAGGTTAATTCCTACAGCTCTTTCTCCCCCTCCCACCTAAATTTTGTTTTAAACTTATTGCCTTGTCTGCTGCTTAATAGAGCAGGATCGTTTTTCAGAGGTAGAGCTATTCTTTTCTTTCAAGTTACGTGTTTATGAACAGGAAAAAAGAAGAATCCACATCAAAGCCCGTATGGGAGAGACCACAGGTTTTCTGCATGTGTCTCCTCTAGTATAACAGTAGTCTGATACCAGTGCTCGAAGATGAATTACCCCAAAGTTACACTTTCCATTCTGACCCTTTCGGTTTAAAGCCAACGCTGTGTCATGTGTCTTTAATCTGAAATGCACAGCAAGGATCATAATTTACATTTACTTGTTTTCTGATCTAGAGAAGAGGGAGCTACAAACTTCTGTTTTGAATGTTGGCTCTTTCTTTGGATACTTAGATCATGTAGTTTTGTTCAACGTTATTTTGATCATAAATAAGTCAAATAAAGTAGTTTTAAAATTTATTTTTTTTCTGGAAAAATCACCTACATACTCAACTATATGCCTCACCTGCTTGAGAATTTACTCTATTTGAAAACTGGAACACTAGGCAATTTCAAAATGTGACAGTTTTGAATAAGAACTTTGTCATATCTAGAAGCACCAAGAAATAGATGTAATTTGAAAGACAGGATACTATTTTTGCTTCTTTAAAGAAAAACCAGGAGAAAGTATATTCTAAAAACTCAGCAACTAAATGAAATAATGAAGAAAAATATTCAAATCTTGAAATAAACTTCTGTCTTAAAATCTATTTACTAAGTTACCTGAGTTTTCAAAAATATGCCGAGCTTGAATAAAGCCAAGTATTTTAGCTAAAAGAAATAATGAGGCATTGTCATATTATGGAATTTTAAGCTATATGGGATTTTGTGTTTAATGATTTTATAGGTAATAAAAACACTGAATTAAAAGTAACATTTACTTTTCTGATATATTTTCGTAAAAATTCCTTGTGCAGTATTTTAAGGTTCAATATATTTCTCATTGGAAAAGAACAATTAAGACAACCTTAAATTATTAAGAAAACATAGATTACCTTAACAATAGGGTTTGTGATTGAATAGAAAAGATCATTTAACTCTGGGAGACCAGAATTGAGGTGGTGGGCGGCATTTCCATGAATTGTGATCATGGGTCAGACACTGGACTTCTATGGATCCCAGTGTTCTTCGCTATGATAAGTCCCTTTAGGCTCTATATGTTCCAACATGTTCTATAATTCTACCAATATGTCTTTTCTGAATAGATACTTTCACTCAAACCCACATTGACTTGGTTTATACTGTCATTGTAATCCTGATTACAGGTTCTTCCCCTAAATCTGGGGTCCAAGTTACATATTTTAACACACACAAAAAAAATAATTTCCCATCCTCCCCACAAAAAAAAAAGGAATTTTTTTTCAACAGCACTAAAAGCTCAGAAAACAGATGTGGTTTGTATAAGTATTCATTATGAATTTGCTGCAAATTATAATTATAGAGACAGCCAAAACCAAAGGCACGCTTTAGAACAGAGTAATAGGGACAGAGATTTGAGTGATTTGGAAGGAAAAGGCTTTTAAAGAAATATTTAAATGTCTTGATTATTTCAGCTTGGTGGACTAGAAATATAAATTAGGAAGAGTTCCCCTTGTCCTTTACCTTAACAGGGGCTTTTTCCACCTAGCTTCTGGAGCCTTTGCTTAGGGCACAAGGCTCACCCAGGGGCACAATGCATCATGGGGTGATAGCAAGGCTCTGATTCCAAATGAGCTGGGATTGAATCTTGGCTGTGCTGTTTGCTGAAAAATTAACTTTGGAAAATTCAAACTTTCTGAGCTTCTTTCTCCTCATTCAGTTATAAATGGGGATAATAATACCTACCTCACAGGACCACTGTTGGAACTGGCGATAATCTTCACCTGACACAAATGATGTGCTCAAGCCAGAGGGATGCTGTTAATGATATCAGCGGAGTAGCTGAGTATGTGTTACCCTTTTGAGGGTAACAGAAAGTTCTGGAGGTTGTTGATTAGGAGAGGGCAAACAGGGCGGTTGGGAACAGGAGGCACTCTCTGTGTTGGGCCTGGATGAGGAGCATATTCATGCAGGAAGCTTTGGGGAAAGCTTGAAGCATGAAAGGTAAGAGATGCATAAAGTCCAAATAACAGAGTAATTGTAATGACTCCACAGTTTTATTGATGGAGGCTGCAGGAGGCTGCCTGCCTTGTTCGAGTAAGAAATTGCTTTATGTTCTTCAGATCTAGATGGTATTGTAAGGCAAAAATATACCTTGTAACATAGTAACTTTTATTTTTCTAATATTTATAAATATCCTATACATTTTCAGTGGCTGTTTATGTTTTTCTCCCAAGATTCTTTGCATCTCTTCTGTGAGCATTACCCTAAACACCCTTTAGAAAATAAATTGCCCTCCTTCATGGTCTCAGCTAAGTGGTTTGCATGAGATTGATGTCACACTCGGCTTCTAGGGATGACCTTGAACAGCTTAACCGATCAGCACTTTCAATGACATCTTTTAACAGGGAATAGGTTTGGAGTGGGCACTTGAAAACTTGTAAGTCTACTTGCAAGACTTTTGCTTGGAATGTTGGGGTGTGGACTCTGCGTCCTCCTCTGGACTTGAAGAAAGAAGCATACATAGAGCCTTTAGGATTGCCAAGGCAGAAAATGCGGATAAAAGGATCAACAGCACACAAGTAGAGGATAGCAAAGAAAATGTAAAATAGATACTTACTTTTGAGTTAACCAGTTAACCATGAACACTGAAACATTTCACTCCTGTTCATCATATTATTTTGCTGTGTTTTGTAAACCCTCCATTTATAAAATGGGAATGTGCCTAGAGTCTTATCTGACTTTTGAGTTATCTGATCCTTCAAATGTATTTTTTTTTTTTGTATAAGCTAGTTTCAGTTGGGTTTTCTGAAACCATAAAGATACTAATGGTACATTTGTAAATAATAGAAAATTTATAAATAAGCAAAGAGAAGAAAATACATTCTATTTGTAATCCTAACACCCATACACCATCATATATCTATGTAGTATATATGTATAGTCATCTAATTATGTGTGTATTTATATACAAGTATATATTGAAATATTTAAAAATACATTTCTTATGATGCTTTTGCTAAAATTATAGGCATAATTTTTGTGTATAATTGTTATACTATAATTCCACTTTTAATGGTTTCATAATAATCTGTTGCATGGATATACCATAATTTAACCAATTTTCTACACTGGAAAATTAAATTATAACTATATTTTCACTATTATAAGTAATGTTGTAATGAACAACCTTATATATAAGGCCTGACATATATTCTTAAATATTTTCAATAGGAATAAACCTGAAAAGTGGATCTGATGACTAATGTGTTTCATATTTTTAAGTTATTGATACATTTGTGTACTTTACAGAACATGTATACCAATTTATACTCCTACTGAAAGCGACTGGAAATTCATGTACTCACAAAACATCCTTGTTACTGTTAGAACTTTGTCAATATGATGAATACAAAATGCTAGCTATAATGTACAGCCCATGTATGGATGTGTAGACATGAGGTAGAATTTTTGCTGGTACTAGTGAGCATAAAGGATTTTTCTCTTAAAGCTGAAAGGATTTTGAACTATGAGCATGTTTATGTGAGCAACAGGGTTAACTAAATTGGCAATCCATTTTAGTTGAACAAATGGTTTTGTTTATTTTTACTGGTTTATTGCTTATCTATGCTATTTTAAATAGAACACTAAACTCATTGAGAAAGTGTAATCAAGATGAAAAAAACTTCTTACTCTATATAGTTGGAGGTGATGGTTTGTTTATAAGTGAATTTGATATGGTTTACCTTGTGAAAATATAAGGTGTGTGGCTACTTTTATGAGCACATGGTTCTGTATAGCAGGCGACATAGTGGATGTCACTGGAGCGATTTTCCACTATTGTTATTACTATTCAACTAAAGGTGTTTTTAAAGGTGATTTTCAAAAAGCTGACCCAGTTCCCTTTCTACGGCCAAGATATGCTGTTAAAGATTTTTAGCAAGGGAATGGAAAGAAATATGGAGGAAGATAGGGAACATAAGGAAGGGCAGACTCAGAGTAGCATTGAATAATTTGACCCAGTGGTGCCCCTAAGTCACTCTGTTGGGTCAGAGAAAGTGTGCAGGTCCTTGCTTTCCAGCCACCAAACTTACCTGCCTTGAAGGCTGAGTGATTGGGGTCACCACAGTGTAACACTTCAAAATACTCATCTGGTTTGGTTGAAATATCCCCTTAGCAACTCACTGATTCTCTCAGGTCAGGGTTAAGGTACACGTGACAGCACTGTTACTGACCAGAGAATTATCAGACCCCAAAGATGTAATTGCCAGCAATATGAGGGAGCTGCGGAAGATAGAGATGATTTAAAAAAAAATCCCATTTCAAAAATGGATATACCTTTCTCACCTTGACAAGGACAGTAGATCTTCTTGAAATGCTTCAACTAGCTTCTTTGTCTGGGTGACTGTGAACACTTGAAGACAAAGACCTTCCTGATCCTTACAGATATTTCCGTTAACTCCTTGAAAACCAAATAATGTGTGCGCTCAGCTGCTGAACTGTTTTAATGAGGTGCCACTGATTTTAATGGGGCAAAAAGATGGATGATTTACACCAGATGTCCATAAGGGCCATTCGGGGATTGCTTTGCTGGACACATAGTACATCATGTTGCTCATTGAATTCTTAAGGGGTTAACTTGACCTTTCCCTTTAACACAGCACTAAAAATAATGTAATTTCCATTCTCTGTGTCTCTTTTATTTATATAGAAAAGCTTCATGACGAACCCACCAGGCCTCAGAGAGCAAGTTTCTCATTTATGTCTTTGCTATCCATAAACCCTAGTGGGTGATTTTGAACCTGAGAATAGACACTAGTGGATGCTTCACTCAGGAGCAAGAACCAGGGTTTTATTATCAACACTTCCAGCATTGAATCATTTCAGGGTGAAAGGTATTATTTTCTGAAGATTGTTGTTTAGTGTTGTATACCTCATTTCTAAGAAAGTTCATTTCAGCTCAGATAATTAATACTCTTGCCCATTGGAGTAGAAAAATAAAATTAAAAATTAAAGAGAACAAAGTTTAAATCTCTTAAACATAACACCTCAGGCATTATATTACAATATTATTTATTATTTTCTAGATTTTGGTGAAATACACTGCCCCATTTATTAAAAGTTATCAAATAATAAAATATATAGAATTTATAAAATGAAAATGACTGACCTTTATCAAATGTTCTTAATTGAGAACATTTTATGGCTAAAAGCAGAGGACCAAAGTTCTGAGTGCTAACATTTTGCCTCTTAATGGGGCCTAACACCTGCATCTGACATTCTACTGAGGTCCTTATGCATGGATTTCAACTCATAAAAACGAATGAACTTATTTATTTGAGGGTTATCATGGCCTTTGTAGCATGTGATACATCTATATCTTTTGCTGTATATTTCCTTTGAAAATCAGATATTATAATTGCTTGAAAAAGAAATTCAGAAACTCAAAAGCTTGAAATTATCAACCAACAAGGGGGGCACACTGTGGTAGATAATCTAAAGGGTGACCATATCATAATTCATAATTTATTTCTTGTTTCTCCTGCTGCATTTTTAGAGTTCACTTAACAGTTTGGACTCTAGAAGATAGCATAGCAACAGGCACATAGTAAAAAAAAATCCCCATGTTTTTTCTTGCATGTTGAAATTTTTATGTCTATGTATTCTTTTATAATGCCTTAATATTCTCCTAGATACATAAAAATGTAAATTAGATTGTTTTTGAAAAAATATTCCTTGTGCAAACAAAAAAAGAAGGAAAAATAAAAGGCAAAAATATCCCACTGAGAAGCAGATATTCCTCTCCTCAACTTTCTCAGGTATTGTACATCACAGATTTTTTCTTGAAGAAGAATAAAATTGTGATGTCTCTCTTTAGTCTTAATGTGATATTTACTTTCAATGTGAATTTTCCAGTTAATCAAGCACACTGAAATATTTCACTCTTGCTCATCATATTATTTCACTGTTTAGGTACAAAAACCTTTCATTACATGTTATATAGCACTTCTCATCTCACCAATTACTTGTTTTCACTCAGATGAAAAGGATATGAGCTAAGCCACCAATTACCTTTACAGGCCTTAATCTAGTTTTCCTGTCTTTGGTATCTCATATCTTATGTGTCTGACCTTACAATGCTGTGATAATGCAAGCTGGGTTTACAAAATTTTGCTTTATAGGCCTACATGTTTCTAAATTACATGTTCATTGTTGAAAGTATTACATATGTCCCCTTTACCCCCCTCCATTAACCCTTCTAGCCTGCCTCGCCCCTCCCACCTGCCCTAGCCTCCACCAACCTATTGTCTGTGTCCATGGGTTATGCAAATATGCATACAAGTTCTTTGGTTGATCTCTTCCCTCCCACCCACCTCCCACTTACCTCTGAGATTCAACAGTCTGTTCTCTCTCTCTGTAAAATTTAGAACTGATTATAAGTGTGTGGTGAGAATTAACACAAAAATGACCCCAAATGTCCACCTGTCCCTGTATATGCACACATTAAGATCCTATAAATGAAGACCAGCCTTGATAAGCTATGAATTCTATTGATCAATAGAATACAATAGAACTAGTAGAGTGCCTAAGCCTCTTAAGGTTTTCTAGTATATGTCTGCTCTTTCTTATCCCTTTGCCTTCATTAATAAAATACACCTGGATTAACCTGCTGGATGATGAGATACATATGGCCCAGGCACTATGCATACCCCATCATATACAGTGGGGCCTTGACTTACGAGTGTCCCGACTAACAAGTTTTTTGAGATACCAGCTGTCTCTAGGCCGATTTTTTGCATTGAGTTGATAGAGTAATTTGAGTTAACGAGCTCCTTAACGAGCTCCTTAACGAGCTCGGTCTCAGAATGAATTAAACTCGTAAGTCAAGGCCCCACTGTATATTAGTGAGCCTAGCCAAGACCAGAAGAACCACCTAGCTGAGTCCAGCCTAATTTTTAACCCACAATATCATAACCCAAACAGATGATTATTTTTTAAAGCTTATTTATGGTGTGTTTTGCTCTACAGCTATAGTTTCAGATTCAAATAGATTTAGATGTAAATAGATTTTGACTTAGATTCAAAGGAAAAGACTAGATACGATTGTAGTCAGCAATGAACTATCTATATGGTATGCAGAATTTTGGGTCCACCTGAGTCTGTTGTCTTTTGCTCTGTAATCCTCTTTTTTAGGGGCTTGCAACTTATTTGCCAAGTTATCTTTTTTAAATGACTATGTACCATTCTCTCTTCTCCAGAGTCAGCTATTAGTATCCAGAAAGGGTTGCTAAGGACAGGGAAGAATTTCCTTCCAAGACCTTTGTCATATTCTTCAATTTGAGTAGCAATTCTCTCAAATTGAATTATATTTTATAATGAAAATAAATGCTTTTTGGTTTTGCTGTGTTATTTATTTTCTTCATAGATGGCTGTATGTCCTTTCATAAAATTATAAGAACTAAAGAAAACTTATATTCTGGAAACATATTGTGACCATTTGGACTTTTTTTAATATCAAGGAAGAAACTTACTAGTCTCACAATCTTTTTTAGGTAATTCTACTTTGATGGCTTATTTAGTCAGTGTTACTGGAGCAAACAACAGAAACAAATTCAATTAATTAAGTAAAAAGTGAATTATAGCACTCCTTACATCATGAATTTTTTTTTTCTACAAGATTTTAAATTTCTAGGTAAGGGCACCTCTGATTGGGTGAAAAAAGGAATATGTAACTGCTTTGTACTTTTTTACGAGGCTTTTGTTCCCATCTATTTTGAAATGTGCTGCAAATACGAAGGGTTTTAAAATTATAAGCAGCCAAGAAACAAATGTCTTTTACCACTGCATTTGCTATCTAACAGTCCCATGTACCATTCCCCCCCAAATATTTTTACATTAAAGATAAAAGTTTCAGTAACAATGACATCATTTCTGTGCAATAAAAAATGTATTTACTTTCTTCCTAAAAGAAAAGTAAATAAAATCTTATAATTGACTGTATCCAGCTTCAAGTCAAAGTTTAAGAGCATTGGTCATTATCTCAGAATTTTTCACCATCTGATCTTAATCTTCTGCACCTTATGAACTAAAATATGTTTAACAACCAACATACCTTACATTTAATTATGAAGGAAAAAGAAAGGAAGGATATATTTAGTTGAAATAACTATATATGTGAATAACAAGCAAAGAAGTTTGTGTAGATGCTACAGACCTTGTGTCTAGAGTTATTAATGAGGCCCTAAGCAGCATGTAGGGCTTTCTTCCATGCTTCATGTTTCTTTTGCTTTCAGACAATACCGGGTATTCTTATCCAGTGGGGTGTCCCAAATCTTTGTTCTTGAGAAGCAAGGGCCCTTGGCGACACTGTCTCTATGCAATGCTGACTAAGAGAGCTTTCTGAGATAAGGGAACTGTTCCACATCTGCCATCTAAAATAATGCAAGTAAGCCCTGGCTGGGTAGCTCAGTTGGTTAGAGCACCTTCGTGATACATCAAGGTTTCGGGTTTGACCCCCAGTCAGGGCACATATAAGAATCAACCAATCAATGAATGTATTCAGGGGTCCTCAAACTTTTTAAACAGGGGGCCAGTTCACTGTCCCTCAGACCGTTGGAGGGCCGGACTATAGTTTAAAAAAAAAACTATGAATAAATTCCTATGCACACTGCACATATCTTATTTTGAAGTAAAAAAACAAAACGGGAACAAATACAATATTTGTATTTGCATGTGGCCCGCGGGCCGTAGTTTGAGGACCCCTGGAACTAAGCGGAACAGCAAATGGATACTTCTTGCTCCCTCCTTTCTCCCCTCTCTCTAAAGTCAATCAATAAAGTAAAATAAAATAAAAAAGTAATGTAAGTGAAAGTTGTTCTCTCCTGTCATATTCTGCATCTATTCCTACACATAATCTCAAATATCAAATATCTCCAACTAAACTTTTCAATATTGTAGCTACTAGCCACATGTGGCTATTTAACACTTGAAATGAGGCTAACGAGACAGAGAAACTGAATATTTAATTATATTTAATATTAATTAAATGCTAAATAGACATTTATTAGACAATACAGCTATACAGCTTTAGTAGTCTTTCATTTATTTATTTTAAATGTTTTTATTGATTTTTTTAAAGAGAGAGAGGAAGGGAAAAGGAGAGCGAGCCATCCATGAGAGAGAAACATTGATTAGCTGCCTCCTGCATGCCCACTACTGGAGATCGAGCTACAGCCTAGGCCAGGCATGTGCCCTGATGGGAAATCAAACCAGTGACCTCTCTGTACATGGAACGACACTCAACCAATTGAGTGAGTCACACCAACCAGGACCTTTCATTTACTTTTATTCCCAGACATGGAAATACTTGGAGGTACCCCAAGGGATCACCAGGATTCTTTTTATATTTTTTATTGTTTTTCTTTTTTTTTTTTTAGAGTTTTACAGATCCTCTCAGAGGATATAATTTGATATTACTGCAGCCACTGGGCACTCGTGGTCATGTCACGGACTGCACCCCCTTTTTAAATAAACATTTTATTTTAGAATCATTTTATTTTGGGGGGGGAATCAAACATTTAGTCCCTAGCAGTGTCTAAATTCAGGGTGTTTTGTGTGTGTGTGTGTGTGTGTGTGTGTGTAGATGAATGTCTGTTCTAGCACCATTTCTTGTAAAGACTATAATTTTTCATTGAACTGTCTTTGTTCCTTTGTCAAAGATAGTTGACTATATTTGTGTGGGCTCTTTATTCTGTCCCATTAATCTATGTGTCTATTTTGTAATCAATACTACACTCTCTTGATTACTGTAGATTTATAGTAAATCTTGAAGTCCTGGAATGTCAGTTCTCCAATTTTGATTTTCAGTATTATGTTGTCTATTCTTGGAATTTTGCTTTCCATATAACTTTAGAGTCAGCTTGTTGATATAAATAAAACAGTTCATTGGTTCAATTTTTGGTGCTTTTGTAAATGACATTTTTAAAATTTTAAAATTTAATTGTTTATTGCTGGTATATAGAAAAGTAATTAACTTTTGCAAGTTGTACAAGTCCACTGTAA
The DNA here is from genome assembly GCF_000412655.1 of Myotis brandtii. Lineage (NCBI taxonomy): Eukaryota > Metazoa > Chordata > Mammalia > Chiroptera > Vespertilionidae > Myotis > Myotis brandtii. Next base: position 3,388,504 of record NW_005371823.1, on the reverse strand, counting down.
TTCTTATCTTTGCTCTTTCAGATAAGGTATTTCTTTCTGCTGGCCCCCAATTTCTTTCACGTTTTCTCTTTGTCTTTGCTTTTCAGTAATTAGAATGTTATATGACTAGGGGTGTTGGCGTGTGTATTTGGTATACTTCCTGCTTTGTGTTCTCTGAACTTCCTGGAACTGGTTTGTGCCTGTCATTAATTTTGGACAGTTCTCAGCCACTATTCAAAATATTTCTTATGATCCATTCTCTCTCTCTTTTTTCCCCCTTGTATTCCAATCATGCATATGTTACATCTTTTGATGTTGTCCCACAATTCTTGGATGTCTGTTCTCTAATTCCCCTTCTCCATTTTTTTATCTCCAATTTAGTCTTGGAAATTTCTATTGATCTATCTTTATGTTCTTTTATTATTTTCTCAGCTATGTTAAGTCTACTGATGAACCTCTTGAAGACTTTCTTTATTTCTATTACACTGTTGTTTTTTCTAAAGTTTCCTTTTGATTCTTTCTTAAAGTTTCCATATCTCTTACATTACTCATCTATTTTTTAACATTCTCTACATTTTCCATTAGAGCCCTTAATGTATTTATTATAGTCATTTTAAATTCTCTGTCTGATAATTCCAAAATCAGTGTCATATTAGAGTCCAATTCTGGTACTTGCTTTTTCTCTTTAGACTGTCTTCTTTTGCCTTTTGACATACCTGTTATTTTGTTGTTGTTGTTGTTGAAAGCTAGACATGTTGAATCTAGTAATATGACCTGAGGTAAACAGGTTTTTAGGGTTGGATTTAAGCTAATCTGACTAGGACTTGGGTTGTGTTAATGTTTGCTATAGGAGCCAGAGGCTTCAGATTTCTTTTGTGTCCTTGTTTGTATCATCTCTCTTATTTTAGGATGCACTCCTCCTCAGAGAGAGTGTCTTGCAGCTTTTCACGCTGTTATTTCACTGCTACGGTTGTGAATTGTGAAAAAAAAGAGAGAGCATTCTATATTCTTGCAGTTATCGCTCAATCTTTTAGTGACATGTGTCCCGAGGCTGTGATCTTCACAAGTATTTTTAGAGTGGTGTAGCTTTGTATCCTGCCCCCCATTCTCTTCTCTGGCTGTAGTATGTCCAATCTATTTCCTTAAAGACCTAGCCACTGTTGACGATGGTTTTCTCCTCCCTCTTAGGTGAAACTGGACATTTGGAGGGAGTGAGAGTGGGAGGAACCCCTTCTTCTATCTGAAAGGAGGTTCCAGCAAAGTATTTTCTTCTGGAAAGTAGGTCTTTGTTATGGAGACGGCTAATGGAGAAGGTCCTGAAAATATTTCACAATGATTACCCTTCTCTCCTTGCCAGAGCCAAGAGGGAATCTTTCTCAGATCTTTACTCTGAGAACCTGGTAGAGTTCCTGGAGGTAAAGCCTACAAAAGTGTGAGAGCGCTCCTAAAACTATGGTCCCCAGAAATTTCTCCTTTTCACACTAGTCTCAAACAGCCACCATCAAAATTACCATTAACTTGTTCCTACCAGTTTATGGAACAGACAGCTTCAGCCCTAGGGGAGCAGATCTTGACTGGGATTGTCTGATGTGGCTGCTTGCCCCAAGACCTCAATTCTTTAGTGGATCTGATATTTATTTGTTCAACTTTTTCTCATTGGAAGGACAGAATGAAAATTTCAAGCGTTTTTTCATGTCAGAACTGAATCCACTAGTTTCTCACTTAACACTTGGATCCATTAAAATAATTTCTGCCCTGCCAGCATGGCTCAGTGGTTGAGCATCGACCTATGAACCAGGAGGTCATGGTTCCATTCCCGGTCAGGGCACATACCTGGGTTGCTGGTTCAATCACCAGTATGGGGTGTGCAGGAGGCAGCTGATCAATGATTCTCTTTCATCATTGGTGTTTCTATCTCTCTCCCTCTCCCTTCCTCTCTAAAATCAATAAAAATATATTTAAAAAATAATTCATAACAGCTCTTGAACTATTGTATCACTTTCTTAATGTTCATAGTTCTTCCTTTCAGTAGGCTTCTCTAACAAGAGACTGAGCTGTGCTTTTCACATATAAGATTCCTCTGAAAGAGCAAGAGTCCCTTGATTCTATGCAGCCAAACAGAAACCTGTCTACCAAATGTTTGATGGCAAAATTTGAAGCATGCTTTTCCCAACTGAGTATGTACCGTTAAATTTATGTACTTAGAATTCTACATATCTTATAGATACTAAGTGACCCTTTAGAATACATTATGTCACATTTCAATGTAGATAATCATAATTTGCTTGTCTTTTTTTTTACGACACAGACAAAAACCCTTAATATGGTAAATGAGTTATTCCATGGTTAACGGCCTCTGGCCACAGCCTAATTGTATGCCACTGTTCCCCTCATTCAGTGTCTTTATGACACTGGTTTCCTAAAGTTCCTCAAACATTCTTTCCTATTGCATTACCTTCATATATGCAGTTACTTACAGCTGTATTATCATCCTCTCCCTTGGGAACTTGAGTTCATACTTAAACTTTCAGTTTGCCAGTTTTTCAGAAAAGTCTTCTCTGGTCCTTAGATTAAACTGTCTCCCTAATATATATTTTCACATAGACTTGTATATTTTAGGGAAATATTACAACAATAATGAATTATTTAAATCATCATGTAATTATTTGTTTATTATCTGTATCTCCTATTGAATTTTAGCTCCAAGAGGTCAGGGACTGCCTACTTGTTCACTGTTATATCCTTTGCACCAACGAAGTCCTGGAAAACATTTTTTGTATGCATGGATTATGAATAAATGAGCATTCAACCTTCATTTTCATGTTTCGGCAAACCAAATCCTTGATTTGGTTTAGGGACCACAGAAACATAAGGCAGAAATGACACAAGTAGAGGTTCTCAAGGAGAAAATCAGGAGCAGAAATTTAATTTGAGTAATGATATGAAATTTCTCCCTTAGGAAAATTCAGAAATACTTGTAAAAAGGCTAGATTTCTTGCAGTTATACAGATGTTGGATGACATAATATTTTTGGATACCAAAGGAAAGGATGATCTAAAAATGCTCAAGAATTCAGGAGTACTCAGATTATAGCCGTAGTTATAATATGATTATTGTTATTATCAACTAGCTAATCTTTTCTATTCAAGTTTCTCAAAGATTGGAATGAAACATGAGAAAGTGCTTCAAAACCATTGATGACAGAATGATTTTCTGGGTGAGATTTGTGGTGATCTCAAGTCTCCTGAAGTTATCATAAGACTTCAAGTTTGAAGATGGCCATCAATGACTGCTTCTGGATGAGTGTCACACTCTAGTTAATTGTGGGGTGAGCTTGTAGGTACATAACTGTATTATTAATAATACTAGAGGCCCAGTGCACGAAATTTGTGCATGGGGGGGGGGTCCCTCAGCCCAGCCTTCACCCTCTCACAATCCAGGACCCCTAGAGGGATGTCACAGGGATCAGGCCTAAACCGGCAGTCGGACATCCCTCTTGCAATCTGGGACCACTGGCTCCTAACAGCTTGCCTGCCTGCCTGCCTGATCACCCCTAACCACCTCTGCCTCAGCCCCTCACCCAGGACCCAGGTTTTCTTCCTCTGTCAGGCCACAGGCAAGTGGACCCAGGCTTCCCTCCCTCTGGCCGGCCACAGGCACCAGGGACCTGGGTGGCACCGCCCGGGCCCTGGCTTTGGCAGGAAGGACATCCAGAATCATGTCCTGAAGAGATCCGGTCTACCCGGTCTAATTAGCATATTACCCTTTTATTAGTATAGATTATTATTAATACCATAAAGCATTTATTATGCAAGTGTTTAAACCCAACAAACTGACAAAATAATTACATTGTACTAGGTGTGTTCTCATATATAATAAAATTTAATTTCCAACTGAACTCTATTGGGTAGGCAACATCATTTTTGTTGTTGTTGTTTTTTTGTTTTCTTTACAAATAACAAAACAGGTTCAGGATGAATAAATAATTTAGACATGATCATATAGTTGATTTAGTGCCAAAGAGAAGATATGAACCTTAGTTTTCTAATTCCCTTGAGGTTACAAGCCTCATTTTGTGAACAGCTTTATAGTCATTATCTCTATCTTTGGCATTTTTGGAGTGGACTTTCACATCTAATCACTTTAAACATTGATAACATTAACCTGTATATTTATTGGGCAGGTACACAGATTAATACTATATTTTTGTGCCAAATTTTATAATTATTTTCCCAACCTTAATCCAAAGAAAGAATACCCTGCCCTCAAAAACAAAATTCTAAAAAAAAAAAAAGAAAAAAGAAAAGTGCACTTAAACAAGGAAAACATGGAAATGTGTAGAATATCAAGGTTTTTAAAGCAGCTGTTATGTGTGGAAAGTGAGCATACTTTATGGCAGTTTTTAGTATCTGTTCCAGCTGTGTAATATAATCTGAAAATTATACAGAGTAGTATTCATTTAAATGTGTAAACTTTATTGACAAGAAGACAGCTTCAAAAGAAATAGCAGAACCCATTTTGTCAATTTTGTTTGGAGGAATTTCTTGGTAAATAAGAACAGAACCGAGTGTGATAACTTATATGACACTTTAAATTGCATTTCAGGGCATCCAGCCAATTTTTCAAATTGCATAGCATGAATAAGAAAGCAATTTTGTCTAATTAGAACACAAAACCATCTTGGTAAATGTGTTATGTGTTGATATTTATATATACGATGTACATGAGCATTATTACACACACTTGTTACACAGGCACACCCACAGTTGGTTTTTCTTATGAGTGACTCTTTAGAAGCGACTCTGGGCAAAACATAGCTGGAACATTCATTTTGGGGGATTGTTCGGCGTATTGCGGGGCGTCCGTTATCTCTGGCTTCTGCCTACTAAATGGCCATTATGGTGGCAACCAAAAATGCACTCATAAATTTCCAAATGCTTCTTCAGGAAATGCATTACTCCTGTTGAGAACAACTGCTCTGAGAAGTGGCATTGAACTCAAACTAAGTCAATTGGAGTCCTTCCCCAGGGAATTTCAAACTGGTGCTGTCCAATCTATGAGAATGACTGTGGAAACTGCCAGTGGGCATCTCCTTGGCTACATGGAAATGGTTGGTCTGCAATAAGAGAGAGTAAAACTGACATACAGAGCCGAGAGGCAGCAGACAGAGCTAGACTGTACTGATGTCTACCTGCCCTCCCCTAGATTTAGTGACGTTCCTCCTTTTGCTGTGGCCAGTTCTGGTTGGGTTGCTGTTGTTTGCGATTAAGAATTCTAACATGACATAGGTAGTTTTTGAACATTATTATTTTATATTAGGCATAATCAGTAATCATCATCCCTTTAGTATGATGAAAGGAAATGAATAAAGGTGATAGTCAATAAAGGCAAAAAATGAGAATACCAGCAGAGAGTTATTTAAGGTTCTGATGGATTATATTATGAAAATAAATTTCCAGGAATACTTACTGGGTGAAATTGAAACTTTGTATATGTATTTTTAAAATGAAAAGAAATTAGATTATGTAAAGAAAGTGTTTGCTGATTTTAAATATTAGGGAAGAAAATGTGTCCAAAGATAACTAAAACATTATATCTGTTCCATGTAAATTCCTTTCTTGAAATGGTAAGCGAGGGCACTGCTACTCACATAATCTTTACTAGGTGTTATTATGTGCTCTCTGGCAAGGCAAATGTTTTCATTGGAAATGGTTACCTTATTAATATAGTAGATGCTTTCAGGAAACCAGTATCTATCAAAATTTTGTCTTTGGTCCAACTTTGGTATGGATATTCTTTGGAAAGTCTACAGGAGAGATTTGCATTATAATAAATGTTTAGTTACATAGAGATCAACTATAAAATATGTGGTAGGATATATAATGAAGCAGCAATTCGAAACCATGCAATGTTAAAGATTGGTAAATACCACTAATTATGTCTAGTGTTGTTTCTGCAGTAGAGTATGAAGCACTCTGGCTGATAATCAACTATAGTTAGAGATGAAGGACATAGATATTGTGTTTTAAGGAGAAACTCATTTAAGGGGAACTTTAATGAATAAATTCATGTCATATTCTCAGTTTATATTTTTAAAATATCTAATATTCAGACACATGCAAATATTGATTTGTGGAGACTGCAGAGTAAAAATAATAGAGGCTAACATATGTTTACTTTTCAGCTAATTTCCATTTATCCTTGTTCCTCTTATTGAAATTGTTCTTTATTGTTATGAGAACCACCAGTCTCCCAGCTCTTCCCTATTCTCCTGACTCATGACAATTCCCCTGAATTCCTTTGCTGGTCCACTTACCCGCACACCTCTGTCAAAGCTTTTCAAATGGACACACCTGGGAGCAAAAGAAAAGTCACATAAATAATAGGTATTGGCTTGGGGACTCAGAATCACATATGCCAAAGCCTTTGTAACAGTTGCTCTTACTGCCATTTCCTTCCTTAATGCTACAAGGTGGTATAGGCCCTCCAAAAATAAGAGCTTAATGTTCATTTTTATTTATAGAGCAGAACAAACACAAGACATATAGTAGGAAGCAACATCTCTCTATATATTAATGTTATATTACATTAATATAACACTAAATATTTTTAGTGCAAGGGAATGATATTGTTTTTGTCCTGTCGTCAATGCACACTTCATTAAAATTTTTTGATGCTAATTAATTAACTTCTAATTACTCACACACACATTGATTTTATCTAACTTGAAATTATTAATACTATGAAATGAAAGCATTGGATGATAAGATAAAAATTCTTTATTTAGTTATTGATTATGAGAGATGAAAAGAATAATAATAATAATCCTAGTAAAAGTTCACAACAGAGCTTTTACAAGTGTCAAGTAAAATGGAAGGAAAAGAAAAATACCATAGGATCTATACACTCACAAATGAGAAAAAGGTTAGATATTATCAAATTCTGTGATTGGAAAACCAAACAAAAACAGTTTGAAATTATTTGTTTTGATGGAAATACTATGCTCTTTATCATTCACCAGTGTGTTTATTTCTCTATTTGATACAGTGAAACCAAGTAATCTTCTCTTTATTGTGTGTTGTACAGACATTCAGGTCTTGAAAACTTGGAATTTTTGAATATAAGCTGTAAGTTATGGTCCAATTCTTAAACAAAGAACATTACGTCCCATTATGTACTTCATTGTTTTGTTAATTAACTTTTGTAATTTTATTGCTGTTATTAAGAACAATATACAATTATTTATAATATGTTGTTATAACTCTACTTGCTACTAATAGAAGGAAATGATATGAATCAATAAAACTTTTATATAATTTGCATCTAATATTTAGAGTGTAATAAGTTAAGAAAAAAATCATAACAGTTAAATATATTTAGTGACACAGTCATTTCAGTTATATTAGAAATCCTACTGTTTAAGTCAGTAAAATTAAACTAGAAAATAGTTTTTAGGAATAAATGTTATGGAAAATTAAAGTGCCTGAATAGAATGTCAAAATGACCAACCCAACTGTCTTTTCATCTTTAAATCTTATGTGACCTTTTAAATGGATCACTATATCCAATGCAAGAGTTTTTAGTTTGTTTTCACTTAAGCCACTATTTGACATTTAACATTATATATGGAAACATAATCAGAATACTAGAAACAACATCTTTGGTGAAGCTTCTAATTTTGTAAAAATATTTCATATAATCCTATATAATAAAAGCCTAATATGCAAATTGACCAAACTGTGGAATGACCAATGGAATGACTGGTCACTATGATGCGCACTGACCACCAGGAGGCAGATGCTCAATGCAGGAACTGCCCCCAGCCCGCAGGCCCCAGGCCAGTGCCAGCAGGGGCCCCCCAGTTGCCCCGCTGGTCACCCAGAGATTGGCTCTGGTCGCCGGCCAGGCCTAGGGACCCTATCCATGCATAAATTTTGTGCACCGGGCTCTAGTCTATATATATAAAAGCCTAAGTGACCGTTATGACCGAATGACCAGAATGACAGGTTGACCAGTCGCCATGACATACACTGACCACCAGGGGGTGACATTCAATGCAAAAGCTGCCCCTGGTGGTCAGTGCACTCCCACAGCCAACATTCTATGGCTGTCCAACCTCCTGTGGTCTCTCCCCCTCCCGCCCATCCCTCCCCCAGGCCGGCTGGCCGATCTCCCACAGTTCCTCCCTGAGTCTCTCCACCAGGCCAGCAGGCTCCAATTGGCCTGGCCCCGATTGGGACTGGGCAAGATGGCCCTAATCAGTCCTGATCGCCAGCAAGGCCTAGGGACCCCACCCATGCACGCATTCATACACTGGGCCAGTGTTGTGTATATTTCAATAACATGAAATATGGAGTTGAAAGAAAGAAGAAAGAAAGAAAGAAAGAAAGAAAGAAAGAAAGAAAGAAAGAAAGAAAGAAAGAAAGAAAGAAAGAAAGGTTAATATAGTAGACACTTGATAAATATTTATTGTATGAATAAATTAAATTATTTCTGTGTTTCAAGATTTTGTTTCTGGACACCATAAAGTTAAAATTAATCAGTTCTTTAAAATATGCCCATAGATGCTCTCCCTCCCTCTCCTCTTTTCAATCCCCCCAGGGTTGTCATCTTGACCTTCCTCACTTCTAAGCTCCAAGGGTCCTTCCTTTGCCTCTATAACTTGTTTCCTAAGCCCATTTCTCCTAGGAATTACTTCTTCTACCGCTGTGATTTTCTAAGTAAACGTAAAAAAAAAAAAATGCCCATTATCAACAATTACTGCTTATTTGTGTCAGTAATAACATGGCTGAAAATAGCAATTTGGGGAAACAAATACACTTCTGCCCTCTTTTCCCCCTGCTGTCTATATACTTCAATTCTTCAAAATATCCCCCATGCTCTATTTGCAACTTTAATGATTATTTCTTATTAGCTCCAATATGTCTAGAAGGGAGTAGGTGAATGGCTAGAAATGGGGACAAAGAAAATAAATGAGAATGGAGGAAAAAATAAATGTCTTTTCTAAAAAAAATGGCAGAATGAGTTGTTTTCAATAAATTATGGGCTATTTGCCTACTTAATCCCACCTTCCCCCAGCTCCCAATATGAACTTTTTATGAAAATGAAAGAAAAATGCATGCTAAATATACTCCAAGTCAAATCATGTTGATGTTTTCCTTTCTTCATTGCTGTAACTGATTTTGGCACCTTAATACAGGGATGATAGCATGCAAATCTTTATACAATAACCTAGTTAGGATTCCCTCAATAAGTAACTCCCATATCCATCACTTTTAAAGCATCATTGCAAAGACTGGAGTGCAGCAATGTGCCCTTATGTTTCTTATTTTCCAGATCAATCTGTTTTTCTTAATTTTAATTTATAATCAGCACAACTGAAGCTTCCTAGTCATATCAGACATGCCAATCCTTTCAGAAGCAAATCTGATTTAACATCAAGGAGCCTGGCTCATGTTCATGGAGGAGGAGTTTTATTCCCACTGCTCTCCAGAAGTTTTTGGCTGGAACTTAACACATTTATTCAGCTGAGATTCAAACTTGTTTCCTAATACTTGGTGGGCAAAGAATCTCTCTCATTTCAGCCAAGCAATCTCTTTGGTCAGCATAGCAGAAGGTGTGCCCAGGCAGGTGTCACTGAAGTTTCTTGTTTGTAGTTTTGGTGGAGAGGAAGAGAGATAAAAATACACACAAAAGGAAATTGCTCTTGAAAAAGTCTGGAATAAAATAAAAGCTGTTGCTTTGAAGGTGGAGGTGTGTTCACCTTACACTTTTAAAGGGATGTATGAGAGATAGAATATAGGCTTATCATCTTATTTTGTTTTGCATCTCAGAAGAGTTTAACCTAACAGACAAATACCATTGATTCTATCTTAAGGGATACACAATTTTCCAAGAAGGCACTTTGTGGGTATTTTTGGCCTGCAAAACAGATAGCGATGAGCTTTCCTTGCTAGCTGCAAGCTGGAGCTTGTGTCAGGCTTCACTAGGCACACAAGGCTCTGATTTTGTATCATTAAAGACTCATTATCTCTTTTAACTTCTGTTGAAAGCATTCATCCATAGCTCTAGCTACTACTGAAACAATAGAGGCTCCTAGCTCAGTAATAATGCCTTTTTTCCCTTTTGCCAGCTTAAAGAGCCTTTAAAGGATGGATTGGCTTTCACAATGCGAAACAAAAAGCTACTGCTCAGGAAAAATATGAAAGGTTATTGCAATAAGTAACTTCAATTTTAAAGAGTAGAGGAATATCATCAGATGTGAGTTTCTCAGAGCTGGGAGCCTGCGGATACCTGAATACTAAATTCCTATTGGGGAAATATTGCATTTTCCAAAGGTGAATGGCATGCCTTACTTACGCTTAGCCTCAAAGAGAGAAGTGCTTTAATAAGAATGAAACAGGCTTGGTGTATTGATCTTGCCAATTTGTTTGGTATTAATATATTTTTGGCAGGGAGCTAAACTCTCCATTGAATTCAACAGTGGATTATATGAACAGTAATTTCTACATTTACTGGCTTTGTTTACACTTTCATTATACCTCTACTGCATTATCTGATGCCTTCATATAGTTTTCAATCTTATAGCCACTTTAATCTCCTCCTGCACTCAGCATATCTGAGTGAGTTTGTTGGCATAAGGGAATTTTGAAGGTTATATTACAGTACATGAATCAACAGAAAATGAAATGCACTGGAGACATGATCAGCCAGTTTTAATTCATTGCAGAAAGTTATAGATACCAAAATGCATTTAATGTAATCTGATCTCTTTATTCAGTCCTGAATTTATGAGCAATTCACCAGGAGTCAAATGACAACTTTGTTTTAAAAATAGTAGTCTATATTGAATGCCATTTTAATATATCTCTGACATATTTACATTTAAAGAGTAGAGAAAAGTGGAATCTTTGAACATAAATTTCTCTGTTCATAGAAAAGAAAAGCCCAGGAAGGATGATACTTTTGTTCACTGAAACATTATCTGTCATTGTAACAGGTCAGGTTGGTGATAACAGTTAAATAAATCCCGCTCATCAGTACAGCTGGTAAACAGATTAGAAACCCCCTAGATTACTGAACATTTCATTTGAAGGAGGAGGCAAATAACATCATTGCGCTCAGCGCTATAAAAAACATTCTGTGTCAGCAAGCCTGCTCTTTGCCTAGAATGATCAAATGTTTTTGGTTCAGGCTGGTCAACAAGAAGATATGGACAGTAGCTTCCCAGACAATTTCCCTAACAGCAACACAAATAGATGTTAAACATCAATCAATTATTGTTTGTTTATAATACGTGATCCTTCACTCGGGATCCCAAGTTGTTCTGGTAAGGTTGACCCCATCAAAATCACTCCTGTTACCTGGGAAGAGATAAGATAACCTCTTCTCACTCATATTGAGAAATCTTTTCTCACACACCATAGCATTGGAATTTAGGTTGAAGGGCAAATGTGGAAATACTACTTGCTATTTTTATTTTAACATACAAAATTTATTATCCATTTCAAAGCAAACAAAATTTTTTTGTGTGTCTTTGAGAATTTTTTTTTCTGTGAAATGTATTTTTTTTAAGTTAATAGAAGAGCATGTCTTACCACATACACTGTCCCCAAATAAATAAAATATCAGCATCATCAAAAGCACACAAACACACAGTTTTACAGGGTACAATACAAAGTCAATTTTGATCATGTTCTTACTTGCATTTACTAAAAATGTGAGAAAGACTGTAAATCAATCTCTAAATAATTATCTTGCATAAAGAGAAAAGTATAGCACAATTATTTCACAGAAGGTTTTAGAGAGATAACTTGAGAAGACTTTGCTTTAAAAGATATGAAGAGATATCACAAATCAAGTCACATGTCTATAACATTAAAACATGGAATTGTACTTCATCAAAAATAAAAGTAAAATAGCTGAAGAAGGCTGTACTCCCCCCCTGTATACTTTCCCCCCCACATTATACTAACGTCTATTTTTGGCAGGAATTCACAACCTTTTCCATTAGTAGGAAAATGTGCTCTGCAAACTCTCGGAGGGCACCACGGCCACCATTACACTTGCAAATATACCCGACAGCCTTCTGGGCCGTGGAACAGGCATCAGCAGGAACAGCACTTAGGCCCGCTTGCTTCAGGCACTCCTCATCAGACATTTCATTTCCAAGATATGCCACTTCTCTCCAGCACAGGCCCATTTCTTTTCTCCATTCATCTACAACTGCTAGCTTGTCCGGTACATTGACTTCCATTTTGCAATCCAGTTTTAAGGAAGAGAGTGTCTGCTTTGAACAGGCCCTTTCTGAGATTAATCTCACCTCAATACCACTTTTCTTTAATGAACTTATGCCAATAGCATCTTTTACATCATAAGATATTATTTCTTTTTGGTCTCCTGATACATAAATGTGGCCATTGGTGAGACATCCATCAATACTGCAAGCCAAAATTTTATCTCCTTAAACTTCTCATTGCCAAAATAGCCATATCTTAATACTCATTGTTCCGCAATAGGCCAATAATATCCACATCTCTGTCCACACTGTGATCAGTGTGCATTTTATAGTAGGCCATTTTTCCACCCTGTAAGTAACCCATCTCTATCAAATGTCTCTTAGCAAAATAAAATGAGCCAAATCTACACTAATAAAAGAGAAACATGGTAATTAGCGTACGACCACTACCCTTCCCATTGG
>NW_005371823.1:3356581-3375531 GCF_000412655.1 Myotis brandtii | reverse complement strand
GCGCTCCAACCCCCTGATCGGCCCTGCTCTTTGCGTGACAGGGGGTGGCGCCGCAACCTCCCCATCGACCCTGCCTTGAGTGTGACAGGGGGCGGTGCCCCAACCCCCCAATCGGCCCTACCCTGAGCGTGACTGAGGGTGGCATCGCAACCTCCCGATCCGCCCTGCTCTGTGCATGACAGGGGGCGGCGCCCCAACTCCCCAATCGGCCCTGCTCTGAGCCTGACCAGGGGCTGCACCTAGGGATTGGGCGTGCCCTCTGCCACCCGGGAGCAGGCCTAAGCCAGCAGGTTGTTATCTCCAGAGGGGTCCCAGACTGCGAGAGGGCACAGACCAGGCTGAGGGACCCCTCTCTGCCCCCGAGTGCACAAATTTTTGTGCACCGGGCCTCTAGTATATACATAAAGAGCCAGGGTCCGTAACGTCCGAAACAACCGAAGGGACGACCGAATGCCAGTCTGTGCATGCAGCACGCTCAGGTAGGCGGGGACTGGTGAGCAGGATGAAATGCTGACTTCTTGGAGAGAGAGAGAGGCGGGGCTGATCAGCAGCTGCCACCACTGCTTGTGAGGCCCGGAGAGAGAAGCAGGGTCTGATCCGCAGCCTCTGTGGCAGTTGCTACTCAGCCCTTGCCTCTCTCTCTTTCTAAGCCTCGCCAGCAGCTGCGCCTCTCTCTCTCTGAGATGTCAGCAGTTCAGCCTGCTCACCAGCAGCCTGGGGCAGCTGCTGATCAGCCCCACCTCCCTGATCAGGACCAGAGACGCTGACTGGCATAGAAACCGACCAATCAGAACCAAATCTGGCTGAACTGCGAAGAGCCAATGGCTGCCTAGGAGGCGGAGCTTTTGATGCTGACTGGCATAGAAACTGACCAATTAGAACCAAATCTGGGTGAACTGCGAAGGCAGAACCTAAGGTGGGGGTTGTGGAGGGGTTTTAAGGGCAACAGCTATTTGATGTAAGGTGTAAGAAAGTGGTTCAATTTTTTAATGACCAGTTTGGCAGTATAGTGCATATGGCTGGCTATCAGTCCAGATATAGGGATGATGTATTTTTGTCTGCCAAGAGCATTTCCTCCTGCTGAAAAAGACTTTCTCCCCACCCCATTTAAGCAATCCTATCCTATATAATCTATCTATACTAATAAAAGGGTAATATGCTAATTAGACTGGGTCAACCAGCCATCTTCTGGTCATCTGATTTCCTTCCGGACAAAGCCATGGTAGTGGGGGCCAAGGCAGAGGCAGTTAGGGGCGATCAGGGAAGGGCAGTTGGGGGCAACCAGGAAAGCAGGGGAGGGCCATTGGGGGCAAGATCAGGTTGGCAAGGCGGGCAGTTGGGGAAGAGATCATGCCTGCAGGGGAGGGCAGTTGGGGGTGAGATCAGGCTGGCAGGGGAGGGCAGTTAGGGGAGATCGGGCAGGCAGGCAGAGGCAATTAGGGGCAAGGCGGCAGGCAGACAGAGGCAGTTAGGAGCCAGCGTTCCAAGATTTCGAGAGGGATGCCCAACTGCCGGTTGGGATCGGGCATCTGTGGGATCGGGGTGAGATCAGGCTGGCAGGGGAGGGCAGTTAGGGGAGATCGGGCAGGCAGGCAGAGGCAATTAGGGGCAATCAGGCAGGCAGACAGAGGCAGTTAGGAGCCAGCGTTCCAAGATTTCGAGAGGGATGCCCAACTGCCGGTTGGGATCGGGCATCCCCTGTGGGATCAGGCCTAAGCCAGCAGTCAGACATCCCCCAAGGAGTCCCTGATTGGAGAGGGTGCAGGCTGGGCTGAGGAAACCTCCCCCTGCCCCGTGCACAAATTTTGTGCACAGGCCACTAGTTTTCATATAACTCTCCATCCCAATCTTGTTGACGAGGTCATTTAGCTGGATTCAAATTCAGAGGTTCAGTCACTTCACGAATTCCTTTCTCAATTTCACTTTATCAAAATTGATGGCACCTCAAAACAGAGAAAACAGAATCATATCCTTCTTCTTGAATCATTTCTGCAACTTTTTGAAGGTCAGTAGGATGTAAACATTGTTAAGTAGCTTGAATATTACCTACAACGTCAACCTCATTGTGCTAAGAAATGATACTATGGCATCTAATGAGGTAGAGCTGTCTTTGAAACTTCAGAACTTCTTCGATGAACTTGTGCACCACATTGTTTGGCCACATTCTCAATTTCATCATGGTCCATTGAAACCCACACACTCTGGAAGACCCCTGAGTCCAGGGCCGCAAGCAGGACCCAGCCAATGAGCGGGACACCTGCCAGATGCTTAATGTTCTTCAAAGGGATGCCCTTGCTGCTACCCCGGGCCAGAATTAAGGCCGCCAGGTGTGAGGCTTCTCCACACACCAGCCCTGGCTGCAGCGGGAGTTGCGCTGCAGCTTCAGGGGCCGACCCTGGGATGGCGGCCTCCGCGGGTTGGAGATGGAGGTTGCGACCCTCTTCTCCACTGAATCCATTTTCCTCCCACATTTCCTCCCCAGCTTCTCCACATCCGGGAGCTCTTCTCTCGAGAATTTCTTATTGTTTATGTAAAAAAACTATGTAATTTTATTAAGCCCAAGGAAATAACATCCTTTGATAAGCATCTTAGCTTATTAAATGTGGGAATTATTTTCATTATAAAACATACTGTACAGCACTTATAAAGAACAATTACATTTAATGATTATGTTTATATTAGTTATAAATATAATTGTATAAAAATATATTTTATTAAGTATGTGAAATAAAATTGTAGGTTTCATAACCAATTTTTTGTAATAACTAGTGGCCTGGTACATGGATTCATGCACATTGAAAGGAAATTAATTAGAAGAAATATTTTAATATCGCTATTCGCCCTTTCTCTATAATGGAACTGTCAACCAAATTCACGATCGACTATGACAGATTAAAACACACGCATGCAATTGGTGCCAGTGAGAGCTTATATGTATCTTGCATGTGCGAGTCAACATTTATTTTTAAATTGCCAGTGTGAGTCATATGTACCAGCCGGTTGGTCGGTCAGATGGTCAGACAGATGTATGGTCAGTCACTTAGCCTTTAATATACATAAATAGCCTTCTGATGGAGGTCATTCAGAGTGATTAGCTTAATTGATAATTTTGTAACTAAAATTGAATTCTGCATTACTTTAGATTTAGGACATTCATGGTAAACATTTTACTAACAACAATAAAATGACTATTCTTATTTAAGAGTTGTAAATTTCCATTCTAAAAATATTCCTAACCAAAAATTGACTACTTTTAAATAGTACTTTTATTATTTAGTTCATTTTACACTGGAAAAATAATGACATAGTACTATATTTCCTTTATATTTATTTTAAATGTAGATCATAACACCCTGGCTGGTGTTTCTAAGTGGTTAGAACATTGGCTCACATACCTAAGGGTCTTGGATTTGATTCCTGGTCAAGGGCACATACCTGGTCAGGACAGAGTGCAACCAATCAATGTGTTTCTCTCACATTGATATTTCTCTCTCTCTCTCTCTCTCCCCCCCCTCCCTTCCACTCTCTCTTTAAAAAAAATCATTGGAAAAATATATCCTCAGGTGAGGATTAACAACAAAAAAATAAAAGTAGATCATAAGGATGGTAGAAAAAAAAAGAGTTGACATATTGGAAAAGAAAGAATTAATTTGCAGAATCAATGGCCAGATATCCTAAATTTTTTAGTTTAGAAATCAGCAGTAAAAACAATTCGTTAGAATCACACAACGACAGTCTGTCCAAATAAACCTATATCCCCAGAGAGAAAGCTTAATCCAATCTAGTTTAAACAAAGTGAAGGGTGATTGTTCCAGAGTCCAGCAAACGTCATTGTTAGAAACTACTTCTTAATATACAGCCTGAGTATTCCCTTGCTCCATTTCATCTAACTGCTCAATTTCTTTTGTGTTTCTTTCAAAAACTGACTAGCCATACCCTCCCTCAGTTTCCACCCATTCAAACTACATTTAGTTCTTTATGTTTTCATTACAGTTCAATTCCTCTAATCAAAGTTGTTTACATTTCTCATTTTTACCCTTTTTGGGGGGAGGGGAAAAATCTGTGACACAATAGTGTTTTAATTATGCTCTTTTAAGTGGTATAATGAAAGAGGCTTTTCTAGCTTATAAACACTGAATTTGTAATACTGTAGCTCAATTTGTGATGCCTATGAAAATCATATCCCAGGAGCTTTACCATATTAACAACTTATTGTATTTCTTCCTTTTAAATATCTATATACTTTGAAATTCTCAGGATAAATCTCAAGTGATCTTTATTTTCTATACCGGTACAACTTTTCATGGTTATGCCAAGTTTGCCAAATAGAATGAGAATTATATATTGTAACTATGAGCAATCTTTTACAATCTTAATAACTATTTCAACTATATTTAAACTAGAAGCCCAGCATGCGAAATCGCGCGGTCCCACCCACCCACGTGGCCTCGCTGTGCTTGCAGACCTGCCCACCCATGCATGCCCCACCACGCTCACAGCCCCACCCACCCGCTCCAGTCTTTGGTCGTTATGGCTAAGGCCACAGGCCTTTTATAATATAGATTGCAAAAGTGAGCACAGCCCTGACTGGTTTGGCTCAGTGGATAGAGGGTTGGCCTGCGGACTGAAGGGTCCCAGGTTGGATTCTGGTCAAGGGCATGTACCTTGGTTGCGGGCACATCCCTAGTAGGGGGTGTGCAGGAGGCAGCTGATCGATGTTTCTCTCTCATCGATGTTTCTAACTTTCTATTCCTCTCTCTTCCTCTCTGTAAAAAATCAATAAAAACAATAAAAATATATTTTAAAAAGTGAGCACAACAAAAATATAATATCTTTAACAGAAAATGGAAGCATTAACACCATCTTGGGTACACAGTCTTTAAATAAAAATAACAAATGATTTAAATTGTCATTATTTTGTTTTACCTTTGGGATGAAATGCCAAAAGTTGTATTAGGCATCAGAGTTGATTTTCTTTGACTTTAAGGCAAGAAGAATGGTGGTGCTGCTGGAATAAATGGAGTAATTGAAAGCAGTAAGGGTTATGATGAGGAACCATGAGAATGGGGTCTTACACGACAGTTTGGAGGAGGACATGCCTTTAACTTAAAAGCAAGGGCTTAGAAAATTAAAATCAGTTTTTGTGGAGGATGAGAGTGCCTGTGGTCCACTTACACTATCTCAAACCCCAAATCAACAATCTCTCATTCTTTTGCATCTTTCCCCATTCTCTCCTCCAACTCAGCACTTCTCCATACTTACCTTTAGGAGTTGGCTTTTAAGAGGTTGAGATTTTATCCATTCTAGGAAAGTTAACATTTTAACAAGATTTTGCAAGTAAAAAGACTTCAAGATTTCAGGTGTGTAGAAGATACTTTTATTATTATTATTTTTTAATTGTTATTATTGAAAGTGTTACATAGATTCTCCCTTTTTCCTGCATTAACCTCTTTCAGCCCACTCCCGTGCCCCCCAATAGAAGATAATTTTAAACAAGATGCTATTTGCATAAATAAGTCAAAGGTTCTTGAGTGTGGAGTCCATATACTTACTTCCTTCAAATTTCAATTGCATTATAAATGTTGCAAATCATTTAGATATAATAGTAAAAATCCTATATAAAAAAAGGATAATATGCAAATCCACCAAACGGCAGAATGACCGGTCACTATGACATGCACTGACCACCAGGGGGCAGACGCTCAATGTGGGAGCTGCTCCCTGGTGGTCAGTGCACTCCCCCAGGGGGAGCGCTGCTCAGCCACAAACAGGGCTGATGGCTGGCATGCGCAGTGCTGGTGGCAGGAGCCTCTCCTGCCAAGCAGCACTACTAAGGATGTCCAGACTGCTAAAGGAGGCTGGGGCGAGGGGACCCCCCCCCCCCCCAGTGCACAAATGTCGTGCACGGGGCCTCTAGTATTTTATAATTATCAGAAATGTGATAGAACTGATCAAGTATATAAAGCCAGTTATGCAAATTGGCTAGTATGAGTAAGAATTTCTTTGTTTGGTGCTAACATTGAGACTTTTTCATTTTGGTAGAAACTACGAGCAAGAAAAAAATATATGAGGGTCAACTTTTTTTGAAATATCAATCATTATCTTGTCCTGATAACCTGTGCCTGCTCCACCAATTTCTGTTCAGTTACATCTCTGCAGTATGCTGTCTAGGACACCTCTTCATTTTGCTGCATGGGCAGTCGTGTCTTCTTGAAAACCATGGGTCTGCTTACCATAAATAATCTTAAGAACAGTTACGCTCTTGATAGGAACAAATGAAGCAATGGTTAATTGATGACATTCATAAAAGAATAAACAAAGCAATATTACAAATATCAATACAATCCGTGGTCTTCATACCAAACTTTGAAATTTGTTTTTACCCACTGATCAGTAATTGAATACAATTAAACATTGTTCCATTATATGTGCATTAATTTGAATATTTATAACTCTTTCGCATTTAGAAATTTGCTAACTATATTGCCAGTGCTATCTTGGAGTGCAAAAATAAAAGAAAGCACTGATAGAGAAGTCAAAACAGAAAATAAAAACTCTGAGTGTAGTTGAACCCGAAGGTTAGGGGCAATGGTGTGGAAAGGAAAGCTGGGATACAAAATGATGCCTGTTAATTCATATAACAACTGCATTTACCCATTTGAGGTAATGCAAATGCATGATAAAAGTAAAATGACCAGATCCAATTATATGCATCAATTCTATCTTCTTGAGCAATTATCACTCTTTCGTAAACTGTAATTTTGGCCACTTGTGTGTACCAACCCTTAATTGTCAGTAATTCTCTAGTTTTCTAGCATTTTGTAATGAGATATTTTAGCATACAACACTGCCGCTGCCAGCTATTTACATTGTAGAACTGAATTGCCAAACAGACATATAAAAAACATGGGAGGCAGCCACTTGCAGCATTCTTAAATATTTTGCTTACGTACTTGATATTTAAAGACAGCAAATTATTGACAGAATCAGTGGTAATCTTGAGGGTCCAGGGCCATGGCTACTATTTTTCTTTCCATGTCATAATCTCATTAAGAATTATAGAAATCTTTTTCCTGTTTTAAATGATACCATGTAGGCAAGAAAAATCACAACTGCTGCTGTTGGTTATTTGGTTGTTACTAAAACTCTCTATTTTTCTTGGAAATATAATTTTTAACAAACTCCAGAAATAGAAACTGGTCATCATATACTAACCAATTTTTCAAAAAATGTTTGTGTGTACTTCCTACAGGACTGGAGACTTGAATGTTTTCCATATAACCAAGTCAGTAGGGTGGTGGCATTGTCTAGGAATTAATGTTAGGGGGAGTTTAGGATGGACATGGTTAGGAACACTCCCTAGACTGCTTCACTCTTTCTTTAAAAAGGAAGCCAGTGGGAATCTTAAATGAATGTTACTAAGTAAAAGAAGCCAATTTGAAAAGACTTCATACTGTATGATTCCAACTATATGGCAGCCTGGAAGAGGTAAAACTATAGAGATAATAAAAAGATCAGTGGTTGGTTATCAGAAGTGGGGGTGTGGGGAGAGATGAACAGGCAGAGCACGGAGGATTTTTAGGACAATGAAAATCCTCTGTATGGTATAATGATAGATATGTATCACTGTACATTTGTTCGTGCCCATAGAATGTACAACATCAAGACAGAACACTAAGGTAAACTATGGATTTGGGGTAATTATGATGTGCCAATGTAGGCATACCCTTGGTAAAATATGTCCCATTCTGGTGAGTGGATGCTGAAAATGGGTGAGATTAAGCATGGGCACCAGCAAAGGGAACATGAGAAATATCAGTACCTCTGGTTTAATGTTTTTGTAAACCTAAAACTACTCTAAAAAAGATAGTCATTGTGTAAAAGAAAGCTATTGCACTGGTTCATCTCAAAGGTGCCTCAGAGTTTCTAGTGGCTTTTAATGACACTTTATATTGGTTGGTTAGGAGAGGGAATGCTGATGGCTAGTAGAAAAGGGTCTTTTAATGACACTTTATATTGGTTGGTTAGGAGAGGGGATGCTGATGTAGAAAAGGGTGGCCAGGGACTCAGAGATTTGGATTCTCTGGAGCCTTTGTTCCTCACTAGTTATGCGATGCATGAATGCAGCCTGAGGGGTCTGAGTTCCTCATCTATCTAATGAAAACATTGACTTATATTTCTACTAGAGGCCCAGTGCATGAAATTTGTGAATGGGTAGGGTCCCTAGGCCTGGCTGGTGATCAGGGCCAATCAGGTTCTCTGCCTCCCCGCCTCCTCCTTCCCTCGCTCCCTTAGCTCCCTGCTACCACCACAGCTGGTTGTCTGCTATGTTCTGTGCCGCCCCCTGGTGGTCAGCACACATCATAGCGAGCGAGCGAACTCCCAGTCTCCCCCCCCTGGTGGTCAGCACACGTCATAGCAAGCGAGTGAACTCCCAGTCTCCCCATTGAACTCCCAAGGGGACACTTTGCATATTAGCCTTTTACCTATCCTACATAATAAAAGCCTAATATGCTAAGTGTCCAACCATTTGACTGTTCGACCAGTCGCTATGACATGCACTGACCACCAGGGGGCAGACACTCCACCTGGTATGTTAGCTTGCTGCCGGGGTCCGGCCCATCAGGACTGGTTGAGACGTGCCACACATGCCCTGGAGCCCTCCCGCAGTTCCTCCTCGGCCCCAATTGTTCACTGGTGGGGTCCCTCGGCATGGCCTGCGCCCTCTCGCAATCTGGGACTTGTCAGTTGTATATTTTCCCAAGTATTTCCTTGCTCATGATTATTTAAAGCTATTTCTATATATTTACTGTTCTTTGATTAATATCCTTGTATTTGTTGCCTTTTTAAATGACTTTCAAAAATAGAATTAGTATGAGTATTTTGAAATGAATAATTTCTTTTCTTATTACTTCTATTATTTGACCCACCTTTTTTCCTATTATTTTTGGACTACTCAATTAAGATGTTTAAAAAAATTCTTCTCTTTCCAAATCTCTCCCTGGATATATGCCTTACTTTTGAATTTGATCTTGTTTGCCATTTCTTGTAATGTTTCCTTTGGTCTGTGAACATCCCAAGCATATCTTTTGGAAATCTTCTGCACACCCTATTCTTTTTAGGGTTTCTTCATTGATTATTTATCAAAGCCTAGACTCTCTCTTTGAATTTGGAATCTCTTCCAACTTATACTGTAATTTTTGTTTATTTCTTAGTTTCAATTAACATTCTGTTAAGTCCATTTATATTTGGATTTCCATCATCTTATGTTGAAAACTGTATGTAGTACCTTCTCATGCCAAGATGTTTCTGAGTTCTCTTTCTTCTCTGAGAGAATGATGTCATTATCCACAAAGTCTCAACTGCTGGAAACATTGGTGACATCCTCAGTCTCTCCTTTCTTATTCTTCATCTCATAGGTCACCATCCTTATTGCCAGAGTATCACCTTATGTATCCTTATTCCATATACCATCACTCTGGATATATATTTTATAATGCAAACCTATGTGAGGGGAGTTCCAAAAAATTGAGTGTGCTTGCAAGAAGAGAGATTGGCATCTCTTTTCTCAGTTGGTCATTTGGCTGAACCTCTGACTTGTTAGTTTTCCCCACCTCTACCTGGGCAGGACAAAAGAGATGACAGACCAGGGAAATAGAGGCAAAACATACTCAGCACTCTGGATATATATTTTATAATGCAAACCTATGTGAGGGGAGTTCCAAAAAATTGAGGGTGCTTGCAAGAAGAGAGACTGGCATCTCTTTTCTCAGTTGGTCATTTGGCTGAGCCTCTGACTTGTTAGTTTTCCCCGCCTCTACCTGGGCAGGACAAACGTAACTAAAAAGAGATGACAGACCAGGGGAATAGAGGCAAAGCATCCTCATTCACACAAAGGTGTGTGAGTTTCCTACAGGTCAATGGGCATCATAGAGCAATGGGGGTTGGTCCCAAGACTCACAAAGATGCCGTGAGGTATTTTAATGGGAGCAGGAGCTAGAAGATTTGGAAGAGATTGAGCTGGAGCTGCTTGATGGCTTGATGAATACATGTGTGAGCAAATCAATGTTCAAAGCAGTGTGCAAAGGCAGATGTGAGGAACTCAAAAAGGAGAATTCGGCAAAAATAATATCTGCATTCCTCTGGTACAGATGCTATTTAAGTACAAAAACATGTATTTTCACCACTAAAATTGAAAGTCATACCAAGATGCATGTTTGTACTTCATCCTATACCCCTTTCCACCTTGGCCTCTCTTTTACTCCACGAAAGACATAGGATTGCTATTGCATTTTAAAGTGCCTCTTGTGTTTCATGGTCATAGTTACTCACTGGCTAGTTCCAGGTGTTAACTACCATTTAGTTACTGTGAAGACAATTATGTAAGGCCGTTGTTTTCCCCCGGGTCATCATTTTCCCTCTTCCCATTTCATAATGCAATACTCTCAAATCATCTGACATAGTTGCTTTACCAGGTTTTAAAGCTGCAAACACAATTTTTTTCATGGTTTTAGACCCATGCCCAGGTGATACTCTTTCAGAAAATGGAATATATGCTACTTTTCTCTCTTAAAAAATAGTACTTTTCATTGCTTTCTGCTGCAGAGCTGCAAACCAATACTGCCATCCACTGTTCCTTTGGATAATCTTTTCCCCAGCAGTTCTTGCCAAGATGTTTTGAAGAAAAACCTGACAACAAAATTAAGTTCTTTGAAAAGATGGGGAGTTTGTTCCTTCCAAGCAAGTGCTGCACTGAAGATCATAAAGGAATCAAACATCATGACTTATCTTCTTTTTCCAAATGCCTTGATGGAGAAAACGCTCTCTCAAAATGTGAGCAAGTAAATGAGCAATCTATAGAGTCCACTTCTTCCCGGACATCACAGGACGGGAAAAATCACCTTGTTCTTCTTTGATCACTGTTTAACTTTGCTTCCCGCAGCTCCCCAGACTCAGGGCTATTTCTCATCCCAGTCACAGCCTAACGATTCAGGAAGAAAACCTGTGTTCTCCTCCAAGCCAGCAAGCAGGGCATCTCTGTTAGTTTTATACAGCGGTCAGAGGAGCCCCCAACTCTGAGAGGGCATTCCTAATGTCTAACACCTTTGATTTTGTGTCTTTTTTTCCCCCTGCTCTCACATATCCCATCTTTTTTATGTTACCTCTCTTTAGTCTTATTTTTCCTATCTTCAGTTCGATTTCCTATGAATAAATCTATAACGAAGATCAGGAGGAATTCCTTATTTTTCTCTCACATGAAGTAGAACCGACCCTTTAGGTAATATAGGCAAAATCTAGAGGCCAGCATTGAAGGCAGATAATGGCACGGTTGGAAGGCCTTGAGGTGACCTGGTCCAATTCCCTGGCTCTACGAGTGAAGAACGTGAAACCCAGAGAGGACCAGTAAAACACCTGGGGCCAGGGAGTCAGTAAATGCCGGAGCCAGGGCAGGACCCAGGCCTCTCTGCCCTGGTCAAAGCCTTATTCCTGCAAAATGCTCCTCCAGAAGCACAGTCCTCCTCTCTGCCTCTGGGTTACAGGACATCATAAATCGCTTAAAAAAAAAAAGCATATATCTCCCTGAAGGCTTCTTTGTTTCTCCATGCCTCTCCTACCCTTCTCTTGACTCCCACTCTCTGCCTCTGGGTTACAGGACATCATAAATCGCTTTAAAAAAAAAAAAGCATATATCTCCCTGAAGGCGTCTTTGTTTCTCCATGCCTCTCCTACTCTTCTCTTGACTCCCACCCCCCGGAAAAGTAGCAGGATGTCTAGGTTGAGAAAGTGCTCACAACAGTAACATCCTTCTTCCATTTCACCCAGGAGAGGAGAAGGTATGTGAGTGTGATGGCCTGGAAAGGGGAACGGAGGGGAGGACTGTCTGTCCTTCAGTCCTGTTTTATTAGGACAATTGAATGTTATTTTACTTACGGAGATTTATAGCTTCTACATTAGGAGATCTCAGTTCCTTCATTCATTCAGGCACCACTAATGTCTGAACTGCTCTTTGAATTTATGCAGGTCATATTTCCTTATTATCTCTTAAAATAGCCCTAAGGCAGCCCGCATGATAATATTAGAAAGCTGGGTAGTGGCCTCAATGTTTGTTCAATGCTATTCATTCAGCAACCACAACCTGCCTGAGAAAACACACCAATCTCTGGTTCCTGTTCTCATCAGATCTTAATCCAATGGGGTGCTGGCTTTTTTTTACTTTATGGATTGACCTTGTATGGGTGTGCCTTTGAGCTGTACAAAGTTTTACTGCAGAAGAAGATGGTGCTGGAATGCTTTAAGGAAAATCATTCCTTTCTCCAATAACAGGGTTTGTTCTATAAAATGATTATCAAAGATAAAATTGATTAAGAGAAGTTATTAGGGATGGGTGTTTATATAATACACTAGAGGCCCAGTGCACAAAATTCATGCATGGAGGGGGGTGTGTCCCTCAGCCCAGCCTGCACCCTCTCCAATCTGGGACCCCTCGGGGGATGTCTGACTGCCCATTTAGGCCCGATCCCACAGGGCAATCGGACGTCCCTCTCACAATCCAGGACTGCTGGCTCCCAACCGCTCACCTGCCTGCCTGCCTGCCTGATTGCCCTAACTGCTTCTGCCTGCCTGCCTGATCACTCCCTAACCACTCCCCTGCCAGGCTGATCGACGCCTAACTTCTCCTCTGCTGGCCCAATTGTCCCTAACTGCCCTCCCCTGATGGCCTGGTCGCCCCCAACTGCCCTTCCCTGCAGGCCTAGTCACCCCCAACTGCCCTCCCCTGCAGGCCTGGTTGCCCCCAACTGCCCTCCCCTGCAGGCCATCTTGTGTCCACATGGGGCGGCCATCTTGTGTGTTGGAGTGATGGTCAATTTGCATATTACTCTTATTAGATAGGATTGTGAGAGAAGGCCCACAGTGGGCATAAAGGGAACTGATTAGTTTGGTTAGAAGGTGAAAGGTAGTAAGAAAATGACTGCTTCCCCAAATATTATTATGTACCAGGCATTGTTAGGAATTTTTAATAAATTATTTTATTCCTTACAAAGCTCTGGAAGTAATTGTGATCATATCCGCTTTCCACATGAATAGACTCAGACTGGGAGAAAAGGGATTTCCCTGATATCACTTAGCAGATAAGGGCCAAGTGAGTCCAGGTGTATCTGAATAGAAAGCTTTAGGCACACACTGGCAACAGGAAGTTGATTGACTTGTTTGGAGTAGAACTCTCATAAGGAATATTGGGACAGGGTCCTAGAAAGATGGGGACTCTAAATGCCTGGTTAAAGTTATTTAATTTTATTCTGTAGACAATGCTGAATCATTGGTGCTTTTAAATATAGGAAGAGTGTTCAAAATTACAATTTAGAAAAAGAAATCTGGTAGTCATGTGCAAAGTGGATGTTGAAAATAAGACCAATTTGCTATTCCAAGAGCTCATGAGTAATGTTAATGGGTAGATGAGAAATAACATTTTTATGGGATGACCTTAAAGTATAACACAAAATGAACTGGAAATGTCAATAATTTATTCATTGATTTCATTACT
This sequence comes from Myotis brandtii, assembly GCF_000412655.1. NCBI lineage: Eukaryota > Metazoa > Chordata > Mammalia > Chiroptera > Vespertilionidae > Myotis > Myotis brandtii. The sequence continues at coordinate 3,361,988 of NW_005371823.1, read as the reverse complement.
GCTTATCACTGTGCTAAGTACTGGCATCTTATACTTCATTCAGGAACTTACATTTTTAATTGAACATATTATTTGAAAATAATTATAAATTAGTATATAATTATAAGAAATAATGCAGAAAGGCCCTGGCCGGATAGCTCAGTTGATTAGAGCATAGTCCCAATATGCCAAGGTGGCAGGTTTAATACCTGGTCAGGGCACATACAAGAATGAGCCAATGAAAGCATAAAAGTGTGGAACAACAAACTGATCTCTCTCTTACTCTCTCACTCCCTTTCTCTCTCTAAAATAAATAAATAAAAATTAAAAAATATGATGCAGAGCTAGCTTGTGTACCCTTTACCCAGTTCCCCAATTGGGAGTGTCTTGCAAAATTCTAGTGTAATATCATTTCCAGGATCTTGACATTGATACAACCCACTGATCTTATTCAGATCCCTCCGGATTTATTTATACTCAATGAGTTTACAAAATATTGGTTATTCAGTAGGCCTAGTACCCTGTTACTATGCTCAGTTAATCAGTGTCTGTTGTAAATCCTCACCAGTTCCCCAGCTCACCACAAGGAGAGTCTCAGAGTCTTGTTAAAATGCACCTAGACCAGCCTTTCCTTCACTCAGGTTCCAAACTAACAGTTCTGAAACAGTGATTAAATCGCATTTCTTGTGGTTGAAATCTGCCTATGCTTTCCTTCATCTGGCTTTCATCTATCCTGAAAGTTATTTGGAATTTGTTAAGTATTTTTCTTCTATCATTGAATTAGACAGAGTCCATTAATATACTGGAAAGGTCTTCATTCTTAGAAAGCTGGTTATTCTACTGCTGTCAGGATTCATATTCTTCTCTAACCTGCTTGAATCTGTCTACTTGAAGACCTCCACGTGGAATATACCAGACCCGCAGATGTTATTTCTGACTCAACCCGAGCAGTGTGACTTAGGGTGATGTTTTTAACCTCTCTGGGCCTCAATTGTGCCTTCCAAAATGTCATGATGCTGTGTAAAGATGATCCTGCATTTTCTGCCTTTTTCATCCTTATTTTGTGCCTGCTTTTAATCCTCTCGGGCCCCCAGGGATCTCATATTGCCTGCTGATATCCCCTAAAACCTCTTCTTAGGAGAGGATCTGCGGACTTATTGTACACTGTGTACATGGTTTGTGCTGCTAACAAGGAGGAGCAAAGGTGGGATTGCACTTGGAGAAATCCAGGGTTGGCTGTTTGTGGGAAGCAGCATAAATGTTAAGAGCAGTGGACTCTGAAGGCAGACTGTCTGGAACTGAATCCAGGCTCTGCAACTTACTGGTTATGTGATATTGGGAAATTACCATTTCTGAGCCTCAGTTTCTTCATTTGTATATGTGAATAGTAATAGTACCTTCTTCACAGCATTGGTTTATTTTTTTTCTTTATTGATTAAGGTATTACATATGTGTCCTTATCCCCCATTGCCCCCCCACCCCAACTCATGCCCTCACCCCCATTGTCTGTGTCCATTGGTTAGGCTTATATGCATGAATACAAGTCCTTTGGTTGATCTCTCCCCCTTACCCCCACCCTCCCCTACCTTCCCTCTGAGGTTTGATTGTCTGATCGATGCTTCTCTGTCTCTGAATCTGTTTTCGTTCATCAGTTTATGTTCATTATATTCCACAAATGAGAGATCATGTGATATTTATCTTTCTTTGACTGGCTTATTTCGCTTAGCATAATGCTCTCCAGTTCCATCCATGCTGTTGCAAATGGTAAGAATTCCTTCTTTTTTACCGCAGCACAGCATTGGTTTCTAATATAAGTTAAGTATATTGCATAGTACTTGACACAGTATAAGCATTTAACTATCCTATATAATAAAAAGGTAATATGCAAATTGACCATCACACCCTCAAGATGGCTGCCTACGACCAGGCCAGCAGGGGCGTTAGTGAGGGACAATCAAACAACTGAACAAGCAGGCTGTGTGGGGTGACCAGGCCGGCAGAGGGGCCATGAGGGGCGACCAGCCAGCAGGGGGGGCAATTGGGGGCAACTTGGCTGGCAGCGGGGGGCAGTTGGGGCAACCAGGCTGGCAAGGGGGGCAGTTAGGGGAGATGAGGCAGGCAGGTAGGTGAGCGATTAGGAGCCAGCAGTCCAGGATTGTGAGAGGGATGTCCAACTGCCGGTTTAGGCCCTATCCCCAGGATCAGGCCTAAACCGGCAGTCGGACATCCCCCGAGGGGTCCCGGATTGGAAAGGGTGCAGGCTGGGCTGAGGGCTCCCCCCACCACCATGCATGAATTTTGTGCACTGGGCCTCTAGTTAGTGTTATAATTTAAAAAGTCATATATATGAGTGGCGTATGGCATTCACAGAGTGCCTATAGTTCTGATGGCTAGAATATTTTTTAAAAGCTGTCTTTTTATAGTTCCCAAATCTTTCTTCTCCTTCATAGTTGTTATATGATTAGATATCTTAACATTTAAAAAAATGTATTAATTTTGTATCTAAAGAGTGATAAAACAGAATTTTATGAGGGCTTTCTTGTATCTATGTCATGCTCCAAAGATATCTGCATGTGTTTTGGAAAAGTGAAGAGGACCAGTGCATTGTACTAAGTATAGTCCTGTGCTAAAACAGAATAAAACAGATTTTAAAAACAGGGCAATATAATAAACTTAAACAATTACAGAGGAAATGTAAAGTAGCCATTAAATTTATATATATATAGTTGTTGTTGTTGTTGTTAATCCTCACCTAAGGGTATTTTTTCCATGGATTTTTAAAGAGAGTAGGAGGGAGGGAGGGAGAGAGAGACATAGATGTGAGAGGGACACATCGATTGGTTTCTTCCTTCAACCATGTACATGCCCTTGACCTGGAATGGAACCCATGATCCTTCGATGATTGGGCCAACACTACAACCACTGAGCAACACTGTCCAGGGCAACTCAAATAATCTCTAAAATAATCTTTTGGAGGAGGTATCAGATTCTTCATTGTTTACAAGAGGATGCTAAGACTCAGAAAGGTTAAATAATTTGTCCAAGGTCACAAGTCTAATCCCTGCCAGGTCAAAAGTAGAACACAGTGATCTTTACACTCTAATATATTGTCTCCTCTGTGTATTCTGTGTGTTCTTAGAGAAGCTATAGTAAAGAGAAATGATGGGGTAATGCATACCTTAATGCAGTACAAAAATTCAAGAATTTGGTGACCATTTTATGTGAAAATAGTTTCTTTTTTCCTGTTAATCTTCACCCAAGGATATTTTTTCCATTGATTTTTTTCTTTAGAGAGAGTGAGAGGGAGAGGGAGAGACAAAGAGAGTGAGAAATGTTGATGTGAGAGAGACACATTGATTGGTTGCCTTCTGCCACTGGGGATTGTAGTTGAACCCACAAACTGCTTTAGTCCAGGGGCCCACACTCTAACCACTGAGCCAAACCAGCTAGGGCAGAAAATAGTTTTTAAAGGCCCATTTGAAGTGCAACTTCCAAGCCTATATTTTCATTGCCAAATTTCAGAGAAATCTCAATGAAAGACATTAAAATAAAAATTTAAAAACATTTTTACTTTTCAATTTTTTAAAGGGTGAGTTAAAATAATCTTAACTCAATGAAAGTGTTTCTTTCTCTAATGTCTTTGCATTTTATACTTTGCAACTTGTACCTATGTAACAGTCACAAAATACTTTAATATTTTAAGAGAGAAAATAAAAACAGTAAAACCAATGATTTGGTGTTATTTAAAAATGCCAAAATGTTTTCAACAAAATGTTGATTATCACCATGTCTATTCTCCTTCCTCTTCTCCAACCTTCTAGAATTCTCTACTAGGAGTCACACTAAGGTTGAGAAGTATAACGAACACAGCAAATGCTACCCTAAACCAAAAACTGAACTAATAGCTAGGCAAAATGCCCTCTGAATAAATGCTTGTAAGGTCAGTTCTAGGAGGGAAAAAGTCATTTGAAGAAAGGAAGGGTAGAGCAAGAAGCCCCTAAATTTATACCTCAAAAGGCCCTACTGCCATTTTCAATCACAGACAAATATAATTTATCTGCTTCTTGTCCAATCCTTACTAATTCTGGAAGTTTTCAGCAACTTTTTTTCTGATTATTGATGATTGGTCCTTATGGTCTGATATGTAATATCTTTCCACTTGATTATTTAATCTTAATTTTTCCTATATGGCCTCTGGTTTTGTTTGTTTTATAAGTGACAGAAAATAAAATCTAATTCAATTATGTAAAAGGAGGAGTTTATTGAATCATGCAATCCAAGAGAAAGTTAATCAACAGTTAAACTTGGATCTACAAAAAAATAAGTAAACTTTGGATCTAGTTGAGGATCTATTGGCTTCAACTGTAATATTTGTGTTATTCACTAAATCTTGATTGTCTATCTTTCAGCCTTCATAATCTGCCTAAGAATTTTAGAATAATAAATATATATTTATTTTGTTTATTTATATTAGCAGTTCTTAGTATTATCAGAAATTCTAATCAACTGCCAGATAGCACCAGCATGTCATTGACTAGGTTTCTTGCCACATGGTTTAAATCTCAAAATTTTTGCCATGGAGGTTGTTTGTAATCTGTTCAAAATCATAATATAAAATTATAAAAGACCATAAAAAAATTAGGAACCTAAGTTCCACATGCACTTGAATTACATTGAGCCATAGCTGGTGTGTTTTAAAAATAATAAAAACTTTATTTTGTCTTACATCAAGACTTCTGATTACATTACTAATTCTGAAAAATGCCTGTGTACTCATTCAATGATTACTTAAGAATGATGAGTACACCAGACCCTATAGATTGTTAATACTCAGAACAGCTGAATTGTTAACATATATTCAAAATATAAGATGGTATTCCCATAAAATTATCAATTACCTCTACAGATGCTTTTGCTGGCATTGTATAAGTGGGTGATTAAGATAGGTTGAAAAATTTGAGATATTGGCTTCATTAAATTCATGTTTACTATTCAATTTTAAAACTCATTTTTAAATTTTAAAAACAAAAATTTTTTGCTAACACTATCTATTCCATATCAATATTTTATTTTTATATGGGCTGATGTGATCTGCCAAATCCTATCTAATAAAGAGGTAATATGCAAATTGACCATCACTCCAACACACAAGATGGCCGCCCCGATGTGGACACAAGTTGGCCAGCAAGGAAGGGCAGTTGTGGGCAATCAGGCCAGCAGGGCAGGGAAGTTGGGAGGGACAAGGCCTGAAATGGAGGGCAGTTGGGGGCGATCAGGCCTGCAGGGGAGGGCAGTTAGGGGTGACCAGGCTGGCAGAGGAGGGCAGTTGGGGGGGCCAGGCCTGCAGGGAAGAGCAGTTGGGAGGAACCAGGCCTGCAGGGTAGGGCAGTTGGGGGCGACCAGGCCAACAGGGGAGGGCAGTTGGGGG
>NW_005371823.1:3328828-3356464 GCF_000412655.1 Myotis brandtii | reverse complement strand
GCATCAATCAGGCTGGCAGGGGAGTGGTTAGGGGGGGATCAGGCTGGCAGGCAGAAGGGGTTAGGGGCATTCAGGCAGGCAGGCAGGCGAGCGGTTGGGAGCCAGCAGTCCTGGATTGTGAGAAGGATGTCTGACTGACCATTTAGGTCCTAAACGGGCAGTTGGACATACTTCAAGGGGTCCCAGATTGGAGAGGATGCAGGCTGGGCTGAGGGATACCCCCCTTTCATGCACAAATTTCATGCACCGGGACTTTAGTTTTCAAATAAAATTGTATATTTTAAAAATCTTTTCATCCGATCAAAAACATTACTGTATGCACTTTCATATGAAAGTAAGATGGAATAGTTCTTGCCATACCAAAGCTCCTACTGAGAACAGTTAGAAAAGATAGATTAATTAAAAGACTATATGTTTAACAGCATCAGAGAGTTGTTGAAGCAATGAGGAATAGGAAGGCTAGGTATATGGAGAAGGGAGGACCACGAATTAGTAATATGACATTTTACAGTGTCTTTTACTGTGGTTATATTTGAAAATTCTGGGTATGAGCAAGAACCCGAGTTCCTGGGCTTTGTCCAGGCAGAGAGTAGTCTGCTGCCAAACTTCGAAGACAACAAAACATTTGGCAATCTTACAAGACTGCATTAACAAAATTGGAAGCTCAAGAGACCTCAAATTCATGGTCAGTTTTCTCCTTAAGACATTTGCTGAATTCTGAATTTTGGGTGTGGGAAGATAATAGCTAAGTGGAAAATAGAAAAGCAGAACAGAGTTTCCTACAATTTTATAGTAAGGAGACAAAGACCTTAAGTCCTGACAGGGAAAGAGACTTTGGTAAGGCATCAGGGTCTCATTGAAAGCCCTGGTGAACTGTGCCATATAAAGAAAAAGTGAACTAAAATTAGACTGAATTCAGCTCACTCCCTAATTGGATTATGTTGATAAGCCTCTGCATTGCCTAGCTGAGGAAAGATTAAATAACTCTGGAAGATGAGCTAACTTATAGACTCTAAATGTCTATATGCAAATTTATAGCACTAAATCTAGTTATTAGGCCTACTAAAAGACAAGACTATGATATTGAATCTCAAGAGAATCATCAGAATACAAAAATATAAAAAACAGACCCAAAGGTAATTCACCTATTAGTGTTAGCAGACATGAACTTTAAGGTTGGCAAAGATGAATAGTTTTAAGACTAGATGAAAGATGAAGAAATGTAGAAGAAAAGATGGAGAATTTTACCAGATAATTTAAAATCTATAAAGTAGAATAAATTGACATTCTAAATCTGAAATCACATATCTGAAATTAACTGAATAGCTATATTAATCCACATATTCAAGAAACAGAATTTGAAAATATACAAATTGAGTATAGAAAGAAAAAAATAACTGAGAATACCGAAAAGAGCAAATATGCAGAACAAGTTCCAAAGCCTCATCATGCATATAATTGGAATTCCTTATAGTTGAAATAGAATGGGTTAGAAGATGTATTAGAAGGTGAGTAATTTTCTAAAACTAATGAAAGATAATGACTCACCAATTTAAGAAGTGCAATGAGCTAAAAGCAAAAAGATACAAAAAAACAAGACTTAGGAATTTTACAGTTAGACTGTTAAAAACCAAAAACAAAGAGAAAAATCTTGAAAGTATCAAGAGTAAAAAGACACTGCATGTAAATAACAAATTTACACTTGACTTCTCAATACAAACTATGGAAGCTGATAGAAAATGGAAAGTGCTGAGAGAAAAGTGTCAAATTATCAATCAATAGTAAAAATAAAATGAAGAGAATACACTATTCATCAGTAAGTGAAAATAGTAAAAATTAAGTAAAAAAAAAACACCCTTCAGTTCATTAATAAAAATGTTCTCTCAGGAAAACAGTAACTGAGATATTTTTGTCATCAGCAGGCCTTCACTAAAACAAATACTAAAGGGTTTTCTTTAACCAGAAAAAAATGCCCCAGAGGTAAAAATAAAAATGCAAAAGGGGGAGATAAGTGAAATTAAAGTATTCCTAAATACAGCATTATTGGACAGGAGATAAAAATAATAATTTGTAGTAGTCTGTTCTAGGTGAAGAATGTATATTGCAATCTCTAACATCACCAAAAGGATAATAAAGAGTGCATAACTAAGAAAATAATAGGGTTAATAATTTTTTTTTATTAATCCAAAGGATGACAAGAGAAGAGGAAAAAACAAACAAACATAGAACATGTAGGTCAAATAAAAAACAAAAGCAGGATGGTAGATGTAATTAAAATGAATCAGTGATTAGATTGCATACAAAGAACCACTATAAATCTCTAAGAAAAGGAAGATGCCCCAGTAGAGAAATGGGCAAAAATATTTGACTAGGTACTTAACAAAAGTGTATTACTAAATGACCAATAGACCTGAGAAGCAAGGAATTTTATTAGTCATCATGGAAATATAAAGCACTTTGAGATCCATTACAAATACTTCAGAATGGTTAAAATTAAAAACAAATAAACAAAACAGGTGACATTAAGGATTGTTGACAATGTGGAGAAATACCAGTTCTTACTCAGTGCTGGTGGGAAGGAAAATTAAAATTGGTAAAGCAATTTGAAAACATGTTTGACTATTTCTTGTGAAACTAGACCTACTGAATTATACTACATAGTAAATATGAACACAATAACTCAGTTATTTCCTCCTATGTTGATACTCAGTACAAATGTATATAAGTTCACCCAAAGACACGCTTAATATTCAAAACAGTGCAATTCGCCCTAGCCCGTTTGGCTCAGTGGATAGAGCGTCGGCCTGCAGACTGAGGGGTCCCAGGTTTGATTCCGGTCAAGGGCATGTACCTTGGTTGTGGGCACATCCCCAGTAGGGAGTGTGAGGCGGCAGCCAGTTATTTCCTCCTATGTTGATACTCAGTACAAATGTATATAAGTTCACCCAAAGACACGCTTAATATTCAAAACAGTGCAATTCGCCCTAGCCCGTTTGGCTCAGTGGATAGAGCGTCGGCCTGCAGACTGAGGGGTCCCAGGTTTGATTCCGGTCAAGGGCATGTACCTTGGTTGTGGGCACATCCCCAGTAGGGAGTGTGCAGGCGGCAGCTGAATTGATGTTTCTCTCTCATCGATGTTTCTAACTCTCTATTCCTCTCACTTCCTCTCTGTAAAAAAATCAATAAAATATATTTTTAAAAAACCAGTGCAATTCATAATAACCTATATACTAGAGAATGGATAAAGGTGTGTTATGTGCACTTGAGTTGGCTCTGACTCTTGACTACTCATGAAAGAGTACATATTGTATGACTTTATTTATGTAAAGTTTGGAAATTAAGCAATGCTATAAGAAGTGAGGATACTGGTTATATTTGACAGGAATAATGGATATGGACTTAAAGGTGCACAAGAGGGGCTTCTGGGGTCCTGGTAATGTTTGGCAGCCTGATCTGGATGCTGGCTCCACAGGTATGTTCACTTTGTGATCACTCCTTTGGACTGTGCATTGGAAGTACTTGCATGCTTCAGTATGCATGTTATCTTTCAATAAAGAGTTTACTTATAAGTTATTAAGCAGGTGCTAAATGTATATGACTGAGCTATGTAAGTTTCTCTTATAAACTGCTTTTCTATCACTCTGCTAGTAAATGCCCATTGTAACATGCCCTGACATATTATAGAGTGGCAAAATAATAATGATGATGATACATTGTTTATTATGTGTAATTTACCATCCCATGAAAATTTACACATGTTTCTCCAAACCTCACAATAATCCTGATTTTGATAATATTACACAAAAGTAATTTATTTCTTCAAAGAATTATTGGAAATAAAAAGCCAAATAAAACAAACATTTCATAATAATAAACTGAACCACCAAAACTCATGTGATTATTCAAAACATTGAAATCTGCTAAACCAAGTAGCCTGGCATCGAAAACTTTGTGAATTGCATCTGTTTGTATGGCAGTTCAAAGAGTCAATTACTATTTATTGAAAGTTTACTATATGCCTAGCATTGTTAAATACTGTGGAAGTTACAACCATATATTGTGGTTCCATTCCTTGAGAATCATATAAGTGATTCAGGACTACAAGAGTTAAACTTGCAAAGCAATGGAAAGAACAACACAAAGAAGTGTAGTTGAAACTATTGAATTATGTTGGGTATTCCATGATAGTCTAAAAATGAAAGATAGATGTAGGATGGAGTGATGGGAAGACATATTGGAGGAAGTAGGCTGGAATGGGCTTCAGGAAGGTGATTGACTAGCAAAGTTTCTTGGAGATCTAATTAACTCATGTGTTGGACAGATGAAGATTACCTTTTTATAATAGTATGAATTGATATCATAAATGGTTCTGATGCCATTATGATGTATCATGTGTGAATAATTAATGCTTAGACTAATGGAGCTATACATGGAACTGCAGGGGTGTTACAAATTAGAATTTATGTGCTTTGACATAGCAGTGGGTAGATGCTGGTGTAGTGTTTGCCCCCTTCACTATTCACTATGCCTTACTCTTACCAGGGCTAGTGTGTGTGTGTGTGTGTGTGTGTGTGTGTGTGTGTGTGTGTGTGTGTGTGTATGCATATGTTTGATCATTAGGGCCACAAAATCCAGCTATAAACTGAATTCATAAAAATCTTTCTCAAAATAATTTGTAAAAATTTTACAATGTCTGGCCGGAGTAAAATGATTTGCAATAGAATTTTACAATTGGTCCGGTCTTCTGAACATAGTTTTAAACTTATCTTCAGTTAGAATTTTAGTTGAGAATATAATTTGGTTAAATTATCTTGAAATGCTAAGTGTAATTAGAAAATTTACTGGATAAGCCCACTCTTCATTTTATATGGATTTTTCTTTTTGCTCTGACATTATCAAGGCTAGAATATTAATTTGATAGACATCTTTGGGGAGAGGGTCAGGGACATAATTTAACTCATAACAACTAATTACTCTGTAACTAGTATTTATTAAGTTATGGTATTTTATATCTTAGTTTCATTGCCACACCACTGGCATAGCAAAACACAGTGTTAGTGTTAAAGCTATGCCTTGCTCATGGTATAGCATATTACCCCTTGTATGTGAATGAAGTCATTTAGAATAATAAGTTCATAGGGCAGAGTATTTTGAAGGTGATTTTTACCTTTGTTAGATAACTTCTCTCTGCGGGAACAGGGGCCCAATTCACACTTTGGTGTTGTTACATTCACTGAGAATTGGAGACTTTAAAGGTACATTAAGTCCCAAATGATGACCCAGGAAGGGACTCATGCTAATCTATGATAAGGGTTTTACCATTCTGTACCAAAGCGAGAAAAAGCAGACCGATGTCATCTCTTGATTTAGCTAGCTAAATTTTTATATGATGAAGTTAGGAACTATCCTTTATAAAAATAAAATGGTATTTGGTTTTTCAGGTTGCCTTTAATCTGAATATTATATCATCTTTGGTTTTTATTTAAAATATAGTTTATTTCATGAAATGATGCTGATCATTGGTTTTGGTTTGAAGTTCATTACTGGGCATTATAAAATATTATATATATATATATATATATATCCATGAAGTTTAGTTTATATCTGGGACTCATTGATCTAATCAAATGATGCATTTGATTCTTGAATTCCCTCAACAATATGCCCACCATACTGTGGTTAAACATCTTTAAAAAGAAGAAATGCCACCACTTTCTATTCTCATACAACTTTCTTAGAAAACTAAAAAAATTCAGTGGAGATTTTCTTGAAAATTTCTCTGTTGGCTTTTACTTCTGAAATCATACTGAAGCATGTAATCTATTCTAAATGCAGCCCTTCAAATATATAAAAAGGTATTGTTTCCATCCCATGTCTTCTCTTGACTAAACAACCCCCTTTTCTTTTTTCCTCAGACAAGGTGATTACAAATTGTTTTAGTTTGTCAATGATACTGAAACACTTGACACCTAGGACTGAATTTAACATCAACCAGATATTCATACCTATTAGAAAGGGAGCATCACTTCCCAGTCCTAGATCCTATGTTTCAGTACTGTTTACTATTTCATTAGCTGTTTTGTGAGTTGTAACCCAATGTTGTTCTGCCTTTGGTTTACTGTTCTCACCCAGAAAACTAGAAGATATCACAGTAAAAAAATGGCAACTAAAAATTCACTTGTGGGCAAATCACATGTGGCAAAGTGTAGAATTTTCCTTAAAAGAAAAAATTAAAACAAACATGTTCCTCAGTGTTCAGTACCTCTCAGATAGCCACCTCCTTGTTAAATATCAGTTCTTGGTAAAGAAAATAAAATTGGTTGGTAATTAAATAAAATTCTTTCATGAGTTTATTCTTTTTAGCAAAGTTCAGAGCCCTAAACTAAAGCAGGGCCAACACACTACAGCCCGGGGCCAGATCCACCTGTTTCTGCAAATAAAGCTTTATGCGAACACAGCCACAGCCACCATTTTGTATCCTCTGAGGCTGCCTTTGCACTGCAATGGCATGATTGAGTAGTTGCTACAGAGGCTATAGGGCCCACAAAGCCTAAATTATTGATTATCTGGTCCTTTTAAGAAAAAAAAAATTGTTCATTGCTGAGCTGCAAGAGCATTCCTACTATGGCATTTTTGCAATAAGAAACAGGTCAAAGGAGCGAAGAGAATAATAAGAAAGGGGGAGAGAAGCGTTCATGTTCGCCTAGAATTAGAGCTAGTTCTCACTCTACCCAGAAAGAAGTCCATACGGGAGAAGAAATGAACAGCTCTGACCTAATTGTTATAGATGTGACATTTGTTTGGGAAGAGGTTAGTTCCATGTAGCAAAGCTGACAGATCAGATGCCGCAGTGCTGGGCTGCTCTAGAGAAGGCCAGACAGTGCCGGGGTAGGACTTGGAACTGTTCTTTCTGACATGAATCACATTAAAGTTCCTTTTGTCATAATGCTCAGGTCTCCTTCAACTTGAAAAGAAGGTGAGCCAAACAGTTCTATGATTCCCTATGTAATGTTCCCCACAAGGGATATTTTTAAGAGTTGACTAAACAGATCCCAAAAAAAGTCAAATGCACCTTCATACACATACTGTACTGCTGTGGGGGATAGAGAACTAGCATCTGAAGAGACACACTGTTCTCAGTGAGAGCAGTTTCTGTCTTATCAAATGCATAGCAACAGGAGGCTGATCCAGCAGTTATCATTTATATCTGGGTGGTGGTTTTGCAAAGGTTCTTTTATATTATGAGAAAACAAGCGAGAAACCAATTTATTCTTAATTTCTTTCTATGAAATGCATCCTGGTCTTCACAAAGGAAAGGCAAGAAAGACCAAAAATGAAATGATATTAAAAATGTCCATGTAGGAATTATTATATTTATGACTGAACAAATAGACACATGAAAGATCACCTTTGCAGTGCAAGGAATTAGCATGAAAGACCACAGGCACAACTATGACCTATGCAAAATTCCGTTTCACCCTCATCTCATTCCCTCCAGCTTTGGTGCTCCGCTCCCTCCCCTCACTAGGGATTTAATACTCTTGTGCTGACTAGGCTGGTTCAGGGCATTTGCAGTCCTGCTGGTTAGTCTCAATCTCCTTCGTGGTCCTGATGTTTCCCTTTCATCAGACTGTGTTGTCTTGTATGCCATGCTCTCAGGGCCTCTAGATGCCATCATGGATCCTGCCTAAGAGACCAGAAGTAAATGCCCATCTGTGGCACCAGTTTTTGGAGAAAACTAAGAATGTCAGTCCCTACAGAATACAGGATACCTCCAGCAGATGATGCCCCTTGACTAGAGAGGTGACTGATCTACAGTGCCTTGCGGAGTCACATTGGAGCCTGAGGCAAAAGGAAAACGATGTGCTGCTATCCACATGTATCAAAATACCTTCCCACAATTTTAATCAAGTGCAGAAGTTAATAAAAACTCTGTAGTTAATTTTTTTTAAAAAAAATGATATCTAGAAACCTGCATGGCCCACTCTCTTTGCCCACCATTACTCACCCATGACACCTGCCTGGAGAGGAGCATGGTCACCATGTGGGTCAGGAACCCCACTGACTGGAAGTAGCTGTTTCCTTTGCTCCAAAATACAAGATCTTGAAAATAACAAACAACACAACTACTACCTGTCTTTATTTTAAATTTTGATATGTTGTTCACCATGATTTTGTGCGTTCGTTTTTGTTTTTAAAATATTATATGAAAATTATTTATCTTTGTTTACTGAGCTTTTTGTCTTTTTGAATCTTGCCCCTGAGAGGCGCCTCTCAGTTGCCTCCCCCTAATTCTGACCTTGTTAGTCTGTTATTCAGATTTTGTCTGAGGTGTTAAGTTACTACTTAAGAAGCAAACAATTTCTAATATATATTACTAACCTAGTGTTTTTCAAAGGTCCTAGGAACACCAGAGCTCTAGAGATATTATTAGTGTTTCAACAAAACAAAACAAAAAACAGACGAACAAAAGGCATTTTATTGTTCAAGAGTTTTGGGAAATCCCAACTGTGTCTGTCTCTGTCTCTTTCTCTGGAAACTCACAGTCACATTAGCATATTAAGGTTCAGAGAAGTCCCAAAGCAAAGATAATGTTGGACAAGTTTTACCACACTTATTGGACTTTTTGTTTCACGAAGCTTCTATTGTCATCTTAGTAGACACATATACTTTAACTATTGCTGCATAACAAATAGCCCCACAACTTAGTGGTTTAAAATGACAAGAAACATTTATTATTCTCACAGTTTCTGTGGGCCAGGATTTTGGAAGGTGTAGCTAGCTACTCTATTAAACAACAATAAACCTGGATGGTTGTAAGAGACATCTGTTGCATTTGCCTCCCTCACTCTCTGATACTAGCATGGGATCTGTCTCAGAAGGTTTAGTCATGATGTCCACCAGAACCACAGCCTCTGAAAGCTGGACTGGGGCTACTGACCAGCTTCCAAGGTGGCTGCAAGGGTGGTTGGCAAGTTTGGTGTTGGCTGCTGGCAGAGGCCTCAGTTCAGGAAGGTTCACACATGGATCTTTCCACAGGATGCCTGAGACCTCATCATATTCTAGCTGAGGTCCCCCAGAGCAAGAGAGAGAGCCATGCACAAGCTATGCTTTTTATGACTTGTCCTCAGAAGTCCAATACCATCACATTCATGTCTTCACAACATTATTCATTAAAAGCAAGTCATGAAGTCCAGCTTGCACCCCAGAGGAAGAAGTTAGGTGTTGCCTTTTGAAGGGAAGTGAATGAAGGAAATTGTGAACTTATTTTCAATGATCACAGAACATCATGTGAGAAATTTTGTCACAATCTTTCCTTCTGTTTTCTACGCAGATATTTGTACTCACTGAGGACAGAAATTCACTTAAAACTAGACACAAAGCTGGCTAGCTAGCTACTCTATTAAACAACAATAAATCTGGATGATTGTAAGAGACATCTGTTGCCTTTGCCTACCTTCCTCTCTGATTATGGAAATCCACTTTTCTTTTGGCTAACTTTTCCCATGTGGGCTTGGTGGGAATGCCAATCATGGTGCCACCAGCATCGTTATTATCTCAGAAGTGGGCTCAGGACCAGGTGGCCAATCAGAGACCTCCAGTCCCCTGTTCTAATGATTGCATTAGTGATAGGCACATGGCTCAACACAGAACCATAACATTGGATTTTATTTTACTAAAAGAATAGCAGGTATAGTGTTGCAAGGAAGAAACCATTGTAATTAAAGAGAAGAGAGAAAAGAGGAGAGAAGAGGAGAGAAGAGAAGAGAAGAGATGAGAAGAGAAGAGAAGAGAAGAGAAGAGAAGAAGGAGACAGCAATGACAAGGGAGAGCACGAGACCTGATGATTCATTTGAATCCCTGGATCCAGTTCTGTGTGAAGCCATTTCAGTTATGTGGACCATTCTCTTATTTTTAAATCTGGTGTTAATTTTATTTTTTAAAAAACTGAAGGAGTCCTAACAATTCTAGTATCATGACCCAGCATAGATAATAGGTGATTTTTCAGTAGTGCCTTTTAAGCAGTAAGCAAAGCTGAGAAATACATTACAAAAAAATCTGAGGAGAAAATGGGTCTATTGGAGATAAAATTATTTTTGAAATGCTTCATTTTCTTTACCTACATTATTCATGGTTATTTTAATTCATTTTTTATACATTGGGTTATTTTTTGAAGTTTTTTCTTGTCACTCTTAGCTATTAATAAATATCCAATTGTTTAGCCAATAGAAAGTATCATCAAGCCTAATATTAAATACCCAAATTCTCATGAAAATTTAGAATTTTTAGCGCTGGTCAGGTACCTCAGCTGGTTAGAGCATCATCCTGATCCACCAAGGTTGAGGGTTCCATCCCTTGTCAGGGCACATACAAGAATCAACTAATGAGTGCATGAATAAGGGGGGCAACAAATCTCTCTCTCTTTCTCTCTCTCTCTCTCTCTCTCTCTCTCTCTCTCTCTCTCTCTCTCCCTTCTTCTCTCTATCTAAAATTAGTCAATTAATAAAAACATTTCAAAAATGTTAGAATTTTTACCTTCCTTCTTCCCCAGCTCAGGCTAGACACAGTTTAGCTTTTAACTCTGTGCCACTCTAGTCAAAATTAGATAGTAGGGAAGGTCCCATTTGATTATTCTTCACAACTCCAACTAGTTTTTAGAATAGATTTTGGGCAGGGAGCTTTTGCCACCAGTACATCTCGCCCAGTGCATCTTTTTATTACAATACTCATTCACATCTGCTTATTACAGGTAGTGATGTGTATTGAGTCAGGAAAGTGTATTTTAAACATTTTTTTTGTGGAAATTGAAAATAAAACAGTCAGAGTTTTTATCTTTGATTTGTTTGTTGTCAGGTGGATGTGGTAGAGCTATCACAAATGGGTTCCCAGTGACATGATTGAGAGACATACATACAACCCCCTGTAGCTTACCTTAAAACATATTCTTTAGTCGAAAGAAAGGTGGACAGAGTCAGAAAGTCTGAGAAGATCTAAAAGACTTCTTGAATGAATAGAATAAGTCCTCACTTAATGCTGTTAATAGGTTCTGTGACTTTAAGGGAAATGACATATAACAAAATCAGTTTTACAATAGGCTAATTAGTATAAACAAGAACGAGGTTCCTATGGCATATCATTAACATTATAACAAAATGACATAATTCAAGGACCTGTTGTACAATCCAACTCAAAATAGTCATTGTTAGCCTACTTTGTACAAGGAAAATGGTATTAAATTTTGTGATGTTTGTAATACAGAGATCCTTCCCTTAAGGAGTTTATAATTTTATAGAAGTTATAAGATATGTGATAAAGTACATATAATGAAAGGACATTATAATTTTCACATTAATTTACATATTTTGAACATAGCTCACTAACAAATATTGACTAGAGCAGATGACAAACACTTGATTTTAGATTCTGACCTTGTAGTTATTTGGTTCTTTTAAAATAGAAATGGAACCACCTGTTAGAGCAGTCACTTCCAATCTTTGAACTGAATGAAAGCTACTTGGTACAAAGTGTTCTTTTATTGATTTTTAAAATGCTTTAATCAATAGTGTTGATTAGGTTTCCTTAAACCAGCGGTCGCCAACCTTTTGGATCTCACAGACCACCCAGTGGTCCACGGACCACTGGTTGGCGACTGCTGGAAACCATTCATACCTAATTTTAAGTGCTCCCCTTATAACTGTTTTCTATATCTTTTTTACTTCTTCCAAAATTCACCTCGAATGTATCCATTTTTATCTGTGCTGGCAATGTTGGTTTTCCCCATGCAAGTTATTCAACAATATAACTTAAGTGCAGTCAATGAGTCAGTGTTATAACTTCACAAATGTTACCTTGAGAGACAGGTACCATTCTGTGATTTTATGTTTGTTATTTATATATAAATATCTAGTACCATTGTCTATAGCTTAAAGTATTGGTCAGACAGCAGGTAAGATTGAGTCAGCAAATTCCCAAATCTGTACTGTATAAATTCTTCTTTAAAAAAACAAGATAATTTAACATTTTTTCCTTAGGATCTGGATTTATGATGTAAGTACCAAGTTAAAGGTCCAGGAATTTCACTGGAATAATGTTCAAAATCTTCAATGTGGCAGAGATATTGCAAAAAAGAACATAGATTTTTTGTGGTAGCAAAAACAGGTCAGTGGTAAAGAGACTCAAAAATCAGCCCAGAAGAGAAGTCCCTCTCTTGCCTCGGAATCTTCAGTTAGGCAGAGTGCAGGGAACCTTACAAAATGCCAAGTAGGCCTGGAGGAGTGTACAGTAGGAGGGTAATGGGGTAGGTCTAGGGATGGCAAAAACAAGGTTGGGGTTAGATTGTGCCATTGTTCAAAGAAATGTGTGGGTGTTTGGTCTCTGTCCTGTAGGCAGAAAGATGCCTTTAAAGAATTGTGAGATTGATCAAATCTGTTGCTGACCTCAATGTGGGAGAAAGATTTGAAAAGTGAAAAAGTTAGAGGCAGAGTAAAAGCTAATTAAGAGGTTGTTATAATGATCTCAGTCATGTATGGAATGTTACCCTGAATGTTGGCATTAAAAATTAGTCTAAAATTTAAAACGCATATCAGAAAGTCTCTCTGGTAATTGTTAAGTCAATGTATTTAGGGCATCAGAGAAATGTTGTCACTAGCCCTGTGTTAATGGCCAATAATAATTCAGATGTGAGTCAAAGATTCTGATGCTAAATCTAAAGAATTTTGCTTCCAGCCAACATTTCCCTGTGTCCTACCCTTGTCCTCCAAATTCCATCATCAGAAGTCTAGGCAAGGAGAAATCTGGGAGTTAGGACATTTTAGAGTTTAAAACATTATAGCTTTAGGTATTTCACCTAAAAGCTGGTAAATTTCATAGTGAGAGTTTCTCCTAAGGAATACTTAGGGTTTCAAGGTTAGGTGTAAGAAAAATCTAAAAACCTGGGTGATGAGAATTGAGTATTGATAGATGGACACAATGTTTAAGTGGTTGAAAGAAGGCCTATTGGGGCTTACAGTCCTTTCTACTTTAGTTATTTAGCGAATAATGATCTACTTTTATTCAGTTTTATGCAATGATCACCCAGAGGAGTATTAAGAGAAACATGATTTAGAGAATGATAGAGCGACATTTTGGAACAGACGATGGATACAGCTTTGATATTGCAAAGATTATGGATCTAGATAAGGCACTTAAATAATAATGAAGGCTTTAGGTTCTCATGTTGAATGATTCAGTTAAGCACTATAAAATCCCAGGATATTCTGGCTCTTACCATTTGAAGTTAGTAGAAATAAAATTAGAAAGACCCAGGCTTTACATTTATACTTAAAATCATTGATATACTATCTTCCAAGAATAAAGAGATTTAGATTCAAGTGTTTAGAAAGAGCAGTGTGTGTGTGTGTGTGTGTGTGTGTGTGTGTGTGTGTGTGTAGTATTAGCTTTTACTTGGCAAAATATTGATGTGTGTGTGTGTGTGTGTGTGGGTGTGTGTGTGTGTAGTATTAGCTTTTACTTGGAAAAATACTGGTCTTTGATGAGGGAAACCAAAATTGTTTCAAATTATATGTCACAGACCTCAATTGCTCTGCAGAACTATTTTCCAGTTTGGTGAGTTGTTTTATTCCTTGACTCCTGTTTATACTTTTCCAACCCAGCCCGGGAAAATGAAATGGGTCCTAGTCAGCCAGAATTTTCTCCTGAAGTTTCTGAACTCAGTGGCTTGTTAACAGTGCAAACCAGTCCAGTCTTTCTATTGGAAAATTTCTAAATAGGCTTCATCTCAACTCTGTTCTATTGAGGGGACCCACAGCATTTTCAGGGAGCATGGATTTTATGACTGCAGCTTGGATGCAGCTGTGCCTTTTCCAATCTGGGGCCAAGAGACAAAATGCAACATGAGATTTTTAAACATTCCAAGGCCCATCTGCCATGTAACCCACTTATCTTTGTGGCTGCAAGTTCTTTATTGATCCAAAATGGTAAAGAAAAAAAAGGCAACAAAGGGGGGAAATGTAGGGGGAGAGAAAAGCCATAAATCCATTCTTTTGTTGTTCTTCCAGCAGCATCTGTGAGCAATTGTCACAATTACTAGTCAAACTGGATTTGACTTGTTGCCAACATGAATTTTCCAAAAATCCAATGTAAACAAACTCTGCAAGTACTTCCTCATTTGCCAAGCCAGTAATTATTTACTTTGTTTGGGCCTAGCATTAATGTCAGTTCAGCTTTACAGCCTGTAATGTGTTTGTTAATGAAACCGTGAGGTCTAAAGCTACATATTAACCTTGCCACCCTTCAATTTTGAGCTCAATAAAGTTGCACCATGGTTTTGTAAACTAGTGTTGGAGGACAGGCAAATGATTAATTATATTTTTCCCTTTTCCTTTATCCAAGCAAATTGTTAATCTTTAAACCTGCCTCTCATTTTAAAGTTAACAAAGCAAAATCCAGCCGCCGGGAGATATGATATCATTTAGACAAGTGGCTGTGGCTGTTTTGATGCCATATGTAGAGGTTGTCGGCTTTGGTGCTTGCATTCGTGTTTAGTAACCTTGCAGGCACTGTGTGCTTCTTGAAAGGAAGGGAAATTCCTCAGGGAATCAGGGAATATCATCTATTTGGTAGGGAAGTGATGGAATGCATGGTTGGGACCTAGAATTCATTTTGTGGAGTCTAAATGAAAGTCAGGTGGTTTGAGGATGTCTGAGCAATTCAGCTGGTAAAAGATGAAAATTCCTGATCTGCATGAGGAAGCAAAGAGGTTGGGGAGAGGAGAAATAGGAGCCTAAGAATATAATATTTTTCTCCCAGACAAAACAGCATCTGCTTCTGTCTCCAGTCTATTGAACATGATGGTGCGCGGATGGTGAGAATGACAGAGGACAGCCACAAGCCCTGTTCTCATAGAACTTATAGTCCAGTGGGCCATGGGGAGGCAGATAATAAACAAGGAAACAAATAGGCAATGTAGTTTTCCATCTTGATGAATATTACCAAATCAATGAAACACAGGGAGATCACTTTGACGGGTGATCACTTTGAAGGCCTCTCTGGGAGGGGGACATTAAAGTTTAACAATGTGACAAAGCCCTGATTAGAATGTAGGGAGACAAGCTTTTCAGGAAGAGGGAAGGATAGCAAGTGTCAAAGCTGTTTGAGGTGGACCAGAAGGGAGGAAAGGCCGTGTAGGTGTGCCCAGTGAAGGGGGGTTGTAGTGAGGGGAGTGGGAAGAGATGACTTGTGTATTGTTCCCAAAAGTGACTTAGGGTGGGAAAGAAAAGAAGTGTTAGGGTTTTAGGAAGGAGTACACCTAAGAAGAGGAATTCTCCTGGAGATTAATTTGGCAGTCTGGGTTTGTTTTAGGGAAGGACAAACATGAAAGGGAAAGCATCAGGCTAATACTAGAGAAACTAGCCCTAGAAAAAACATTACTTTTTTTGTTTTGTTTGATTTTTGTTAATCCTCACCCGAGGATATTTTTTCCATTGATTTTTAGAGAGAGTGGAAAAGAGGGAAGGAGGGAGGGAGAGAGAAGAGAGAATGAGAGAGAGAGGCAAACATTGATGTGAGAGAGACACATCCATTGGTTGCCTCCCTTATGCCGGAGATCAAGCCTGCAACCCAGGTATGTACCCTTGACTGGGAATTGAACCTACAACCCTTTGGTGCGTGGGGCCCATGTTCTATGCACTGAGCCATACCAGCCAGGGCAAACATTGCTTTTTATAAGCTCCTTCATGACCACCTTCTTCTCTGAATATTTGAAGGCTTAAAAAAGCCTCAGGAACTGTCTAGACATTTGACTTACAGATGAAATTTAGTCCTTTACTGTGGAGCTATGACTGTTTGATTTACCTGACATGGAAATTGACTCCAGATAGAGGTGTCTATTTTATCTAATGCAAAGCTATAATGTTTCAGGAAGTGTGATGATTATTTTTCCCCCTTATCTCCAGAGAAGGTGTGAATAAATCCCCCCAAAGGGATAATTTTGTTTAGCATCAGAAACTGATGGTTATGTTTGATTATGTAGTTCTCAGCTCAGAATAGGCATTTTATGCAAAAATCAATATGAATTATGGAAAGAATCTAGCATTTTAGTTACACAGTGTACGGATTTTATATTTAGCTACAGCGAGGAAGGAGACTACAGAAGGCAATTTCAAGAATCTTTTAGGAATGCTTTTTCTGGGGGAACACTTTACACTTAACGGTTTACTAGTAAATTGGTGGAAAATGCACACATTGGACAGTCTCAACCTAAATAGTGAGAAAGAATGTAAATAATCTTATTAATAATGTCAGTTCCTTACGATAAAACATATTTTAAATTTCTCCTGTGCCAAGTGTCCTTGCATCCATAGCTTGTGGATTTTGTTTGACACATTTATTTGGAGGTAACTTTAGCTTATGAGCTGACATTTTCAACTTGTCATACCAAAAATATTTTTTAGAACAACAACCCTCCAACCCAAGTGTACATAAATCAGAAACAGAACCTAAATTGGTGGATAATTGGATTGAGCTCTGAGCTTAAAGATGAAGGGGACAAAAGAATGTCCCAAAGCTGTGCTTGATAGTCTTAGTCTTATCTGTGGATGTTTTACACCAGGCGAGGAGGCAGTATTTGTTTACAGTGATTAGTGCTGTTTGTAGTGCCATTTTATTTGAGCTGGTATTTTGTATCCAAGTGAAACCATCCATGGATGAGGGCTCATTTTGCTCTCCCCCTTGGGTTCAAATGTGATACTAAAGCAACATCACCGTTTCTGGTGGCCAGGTTGGCAAGGCGAGGAGGTGGTTTGAGATACAGGCACACAGGCAGCAAGGATGATAACAGGAGACGATGACATGTCACTGGAGCTTTGTGACAGCTGTAGCCTTCACAGGGGCAGAATCCGTGCTGCCAGCATCCTTTGTAGATATAATGTACAGAACTCAATAAACTTAAACTCACTGGCGTTGGGACTAATTGCAAACTGACTACCTCACAGTTTAGGTTTCTCAAGTAAATCTTGAAAAATCCCCAGTGATGTCTGAGTTTTTAAAGAGCTTCATCTTTTGTTCTAATGATTCCTGGAAGATATGCAGAAAGTCTCCTACACACTGTTTACAGCTGGAATCTTAAAGAGCCACTGCTTTCTTGTTAATGATCCTACGAACCACACATGTTTTCATGCATATAATTGAGTCATGCTAGACAGATGGGCACTGAGTAATGCTCAAGGCATTTTCCACTTTTTTCTTGTTCATAGTCTTTCATATCTTTTTGTCCTTCTTCTCCTCACTCGTAGCCATTGTTTCTGGAACGTTCTCTTCTAAGTCAGTGATGACAATCAAGTTGAAACTAACGTCAGCAGACATTGTAAAGCTAAATGCTCAACGAATTGGTGTTTTAAAAATTTTAATTTATACTTATGGTAGCAAAAACCTATTTTGATTTATTTTTACACAGATATTTTAAAATTTTCTGTCCATCTTTGCAAAGTTAGAAATGTGGAAAAGAGAGAAAAGTTCAAAAATGTGGAAAAGGGAAACCATTGTGAAAGATAAAATCTGTTCAACAAAGATGCTTATTTGTTTTCAAAATTTCAAAATGTACTTGTGGAAACCGATGATGGTACCCATACTTAAAGTAGATTGAGAGTCATCCCAGAATTATAACTGAATATATGGAAGACAAAGACTTGGTTTAATCAGTGCTGCAAATTTTAAGAAACTCCTGGAGGCAGCAAATATATCAGGCTTGTTAGACCTCTCTCTCTCTCTCTCTCTCTCTCACACACACACACACACACACACACACACACACACACACACCCCTATGGCTTTTACTAAGATACCCACATGTGGTTGAATTCATGTTTATTTTAATATTGAAGTGATGGAGCACTATATCTTCCTTGCCACACATACCAGTTGTATATTCATCCATCTATTCACTTGCTAAATTATTGATTCACTTTTAATAAGGGCCCACTATGAGAAAAGTACTGAGGATATACAGAAAAATAAGACCCAGGCTCTGTCCTCAGGGACCTGATGACTTAGGCACATTTGCCTGTACTCACACACATATGTGCCCCCGCCCCCCACACACACACTTGCACACATGTATATATTGCTGAAGTGTTTTATCTGCCAAATTATGGCCGTGCTGAGTAATCTATCTCATGGTTGGAGTGTGAAGAAAAACTTATTATCAGCCTTAGGCCCAGGAAGTGACTGAGATTTCTCTGACCGGATACAAAATAGTCAGGATTTGAGAAAGACTTTCCTTTTCCTTTTAGAATAAATAGTATTGAACCCTTTGAGTTTTCAAAAAATATTAGATTTATGTATCTTCAACTACTCATGTCTCTAAATATACTTTCATTATAGCTGTTAAATAGGTTGTAATGTCTCACTCTGAATGCAGACATGGCAGACATAATCCCTCCAAATTCTGCTTCTCTCAAACCTTAGAAATCCTGAAGGAATAAAGTATCTAAAATCCTACAAATATGCACATTGGTATTTGTGATTTTTTCTTCGTCATTCTATGTATATCTTCTGAATTGCCATTTTGAATGAAAAACCTAGCTGTTCTCAGTACTGGTGACCCAATATCATGGCTGAAAATTTATTTTGCTTTTTTGGGTGGTACATTTATTTATGCTGAAATGTTTGATATGTTCATCTGTTTATACCTTGGATTCTTCCAAGTATTATTGAAGAGGCTGGTCTAAATACTCATATTAGTCTATACCTGTTTATATAGATACAATGGCGTGTGTGTGTGTGTGTATGTGTGTGTGTTTAAGAGTTCATTAGATTTTAAATTAAGCATCAGCTCATGTCTGTAAGATGAATAACTCTGTAATCACACTTCTTTTCATTTAAAAAATATTTAAAAACTGATTTTTTTAGAGAGAAAGGAAGGGAGAAAAACATTGATCGGTTGCCTTCTGCATACGCCCTTCCAGTGCTAGAGCTCACAACCCAGGAATTGAACCAGCAACCGTTTGATGCTTAGGATATTGCCCAGCCCACTGAGCAACACTGACTAGGGCTATAACCATGCCTCTTATGCTGCATTATAGCTCTTCGATTGTCTGGTATTTATCTCTATAGCTCCAGGACCCAGCTCTGTGCTGAAACATAGGAAAGCATTAAATAAATTAGATATAAAACAGAAACATGATAGGGTCAGTCAGGTAGGTGGCAACAAAGTGTAATTCCCAAGGTAAAACATTTTTGAAATGCACGCTCTTGGTTTGAATTACAGTCTGTGTGCCAGATGTTTTTTATATATTATCTCATTTAATCTTCTGAAAAACAGGAGAGATAAGTGGGGGCAATTACAGCACAACAAAGGAGATGTTGTGGTCACTGAATACAAACTCAATGCGAGCAAGGAGGCTTTCTGTTTCTTGCTCTGTTGCTGGTTTGTATCTCTGGTCACTAGAAAGATGCCTGGCCCCAGAGGTGAATTTACCAAAAAGACTGTGCTTGGGGCTTCTGGGGAATGTAAATGTTTGAGAGAAGGTCTGTACCCTGGAGGCCTGGAAAGAGCTTTTGGAACGTATTTGGCTTTTAGAAGAGCATTTGTAAACTTGGTGACAAAAGGTGCTTCAGAACATTTGGGACTGAGGCCAGACTGCAAAGGGCTGAGAATGAATACAAGCTGTAGAAGTCAGCAGAACGCAGGGCACATTCTTCCAAGAAGTTTGATGGAAAGAAGGAGAGAGGGGAATAATCTGAGGGGAGTCAGGGCTGGAAGATTTTCTTCCTATCGGTTTTCTCAGTGAGGAAACTGAATCCATCATTGCGAAACCTCGGGGCAAATAAATGGCGGAGAAGAATCTAGTAAAAATCCAAGGGTGGAAGCCAGTTACAGAAAGTGCAAAAAGAGGTAAGAACAAGATCACTGATGTACAATTCTATCTAAATATATTTTTAAATTCAAATGAATCTTTTTTTATATGCTTATTTACACCCTATGCGATATCCAGTGGAGGGCTTTGATTATACTGCTAATATAACTCTCATTAAGCTAATCACTTACTATGATTTCACTTAGCCAAGATAGTTAATGTACTTTTAAATAATATTTTATTAAAAATAACAGTTGTTGATAGAAGTAATACCTGTCTCTTGTAGAAAGTATGGAAAATGTAAATGAGCCAAATAATTTTTGTATTTTAATCTAAGTCTATTCATTACCTTCCCATCAGTAAGAGTTATAATGACCATAATCACTACGAATTCAGTCTCTCACTACCACTTATATATATTTTGAAAAGTTCTATTTCTCTTTCTAAAACAAAAATGGGATCATATAACAAAAACTATCCTAAAATCTGCTTTTTAAAAATAATATTTTAGCAACTTTTCATGTCATTTCACATAATGCTGTCTCATCATTTTGCTAGCTGAAGAAAATTAAATTTTATGCATTTGTTATAATGTATTGAGTAATCTCTTATTGCAAGGTATTCTAGTGCTTTCGATTTTGATATTATAAACCCCCCGCTAGGATACTAGGAGTGCATTGCTCATAACAATATGCATCATTTTATAGCTTTTGTGCAGTTCGTCCCTCATAGAGGTTGTATAAGTTTACACTATCACCAAGAAAATATGAAAGTGGGCGTTGCCCACATCCTGGATAATTCTAGGGATTAGCATTAAAAAATCCTTTTCAATATTAAATTTTATTTCATACATATTTCATTATGGTCCTACTTTGCACTTTCACTATAAGGTTGAAATTATTTCTACTGGCTCTTTCTCTGTTATTTCTTGCTTATTTACTTGTATAGTTATTTAATACATTTTGCATTATGGTTGAATTTCTCAGTGTGTTGCAAGCACTTTTTAAATGTTATATATTGAAGTAGGAACCACTTATAGCATTTATAGTTGGTAAATATTTCTTCTTTTTGTCATTTGCTGTTTATATGATTTAGATCATGCATATGTTTCAAAAATTTGATGTATTAAGCCTTTTGCTTTATGGAATCTACCTTTTCTGTGAGGCTATGTGTAAATACTCACCTATTATGTGTATGGTGTGTCACTTTTTATATTTGAATATTTAAACTATTTGGGATTAATTTCATTGTATGGTTTTAGATATGCAATTAGAATTTAAGATTGCTTTTATTATGGCCAGATGTCTAAATACCACTTACTGATTAATCAATTCTTTTCCTCACTGATTTGAGGTGTCATTCTTACCACATATCAAGTTTTTATTAATACTGCATTTTAGGACTATATATTATAATTTTCTCCATTGCTATGTTTGGCATTTCCTGTAATAATATTACATTGTTTATTTTATTATAAATTGATAATGTCATTTGAATGATTACTTCATCTTTTACAAATGTAAAATAAGTTGGCTCTTTTAACATGGCAATCTCAGTTATTTTGGTATCTATATTCATACAATGAAATATTATCAGCAATTAAAAGGAATAAACTATTGGCACATGCTACATCGAGGATGACCCTCAAACATACTCAGTGAAAGAGTCAGACTCATGATCTTATAATGTGTGATTACAGTTATATGAAATGTCTAGATAAGTCAAATTTATAGAGACAGAAAGTAGATTAGTGGCTACATGGAGGCTGAGGGGAGGGTGGAAAAGAGAATTAATTGAACATGAACATGAGGAATAAATGAACATGAGGAATCTTACTGGGGTGATGAAATGTTTTAAACTGACTTAGGTCCATGGCTTCACCATTCAGTAAGATTAACTAAAATCATTGGATTGTGCACTTGAAATAAGTAAATATGTAAAATATACTTTAGTAAAATTATTATTAAAAAGAATTATTCTGGATATTTAATAAAATATTATAGCTGTCTTTGTTTGGAATTGGTCTATACTTATAAATTTCAGAATTGACATATGATGATATTGTTTTGTTGTTTAAACCATGATATTTATTTCCCAGGAAATATTTATAACTTTATTTCTATAAATCCACAATTTTTTACTCATTCTTTGGGCCATTAGGTTTTTTGGTTATTTGTTTTATTTTTAGGTGGTTGCTGTTTTTGGTGATTTTCCTCATATTAAATAGAATAATGTTTACTGATAGTTTAACAGAGGAATGCTTGACTATATGTATTTATTTTATAAGCGGTCCCATTAATGAAATCACTTATTATTTCAAACATTCCGCACCAAGAGGTGTGATTACATTAGTGATCTGACTGACCTCTGGCTGAGTCTTTAGAATGACAGGTTATAGACTCAGCCTCATGTTCAATAACTTCCTGTGAGTTTTCCCCCAAAGTTGTTAGACAGAGGTCACTGGATCCTGGTGATTTATCAACATCTAGTTTGTCAATTTGGTTTAAATTTAGAATATCTAATACCAATATCTTATGACCCACTAACTTGGAAATAGAGTTTTAGAGTGGGGAATTTTATAACAGCATGCTCAGTAAATGAACTATCTCATGTATAACAATGATTAGAATTTCATCAAATTCAAGCATATGTCAAGAGATCATAATCAGAACACTGGCCATCAGGTAAATTAACAAACCATTTGGCTGGGAATAGAATGATTAGCACAGGGATAATCTACTCTGTCGCTGATGATTATTGGCCATGAGACAGTTATCTGATATCCGCATGTTTCAGTAAATACCGAGAAAACCTTTGCCTCTGAGGAAAGATAAAGATTTTAGTTGCTTACATTCGGTTGCTGACATATTTTCCACTTACATAAACTATCCTGTTGTAATGTACACTTTCATTATCAGATAATGATAAGCCAGTATAGGAAGTTAGAAAGGTTAAAAAGTAGTAAATTCACAAAAAGTTTTTTAAAAAGAAAGAAAATATATTATTTTGGAATCCATTTAGGAATGTTAAGCAGTATGAGGATAGAAGTGAATTTGGACAAATTAGTAAAACTCTGGGGACTGTAACTTGATAGGGGGAAGTTATGTAAGACAGGGTCAAAATTGTGATCTTAACCTCAGCATTTCTGGCACATCTAATATAGTTAACCTAAAGATTTTTGTTCTATAAATTAAGTAGGAAAAGTTTATCATATTTTTACATTTTGAGCCTAGTAAGTCATTTTATTATCTTCTTAGTATACACAATTCTGTCAAGGTTTTTATTTCGGGCAACAAAAGGTGACCCTGGAGTATTTGAGTAGCAACAGTATTTATTTAAAGGATATTGCAGCATGATAGTCCTGCTTGTTCAAAGTTGTAGTAACTTTCACTAACTTTTTATCACTAGATGTCATCACATGAAGAGGTGTTTCAGAAATCTGCTGGTTCCATCTAAGCAATTCCCATTGTGTGTTAATTATAAAATGTTTCCCTGGACAATTAGGTTTAGCCCCCTGGCCAGTATCACATCCTTTCTTTTCACCTTTTGCCTTTTGGTACTACACTGTAATTGCTGGGTTCCACTCAGCTTATCATTGTTATCAGTAGTCCATGATGAAAGCGTACATCTCAGGGACACTAAACTTCTAAATCAGTAGAATAAAAAGTTAGAAGGATGCGTAAAAGGTTATTAATGAATCATTACGTGGACAAGCAAGAGCCAGCACTCCTATGTTCATCCATTGTGTGATTTCCAGATGCTTGGGATCTGGCTATCAAAGAAGCAACATCATGTACTCCTATGTTCATCCATTGTGTGATTTCCAGATGCTTGGTTGGGATCTGGCTATCAAAGAAGCAACATCATGTATTGGTTCTGGTTTGGTGCAAACATTTCCATTCTTTGTGAGCAGCTTCTGCGTGATGAGGTGGATAATCAAGTTAGTGATGTTTGTGGAATTGAGCCCATTGTGCATCTTATTTTGCTGCAGCTTGTTCCTTGCCAAGGAGCAATATTGTATAGTATTTCCTGATGGAGTATACGGTATTCAGAAACTCCACGGATTTTAGTGTTAGAAATAGCATGACAGGCAGAGGGAAAAACCTTAAATCCGATTGTGTCTCATCTGTGTCAGATTGGCTTCAATGGGAAGCAGGTTCAGAGACGGGTTTGTACATAGGGTGTTTAATGAGGAGTACTCCTGGGATCATCCCTTGTGGGAGAATGAGGGCAGGAGGGTTACACTGTGAGGCAGCCATAGCCAAGTCCTTAGCCCATCCCTGCTGGGCCTTTAAGAGGTGTGATTGGCCTCCAGCTTTGTCCTGAAGTGAGGCATAGACTCTGAGGTTTTTATATAGCTCCCTCAACTGTAAAATCAATTAAATTCCAGGAGGATTTTTTTTTTTTGGACTTGACAGCTAATTCTAAAATATATATGGAAATATAAAGCTAAGAGTAGCTAAGACGTTGAAGAAGGAAGAGAAGGTAGGCAAACCTGTTATTCTAGATACCAAGATTTAAAATAATTGGCATAGAAATAGAAAAAGAGAGGACAGATAAAGGGATTAATCTATATATAATCTATCTATATCTATATCTATATCTATATCTATATCTATATCTATATCTAATCTATCTATCTATATCTATATACCTATACCTATATCTATTTGATATATTTCCCTAGTTAGACATGGCATAAAGAATGGTGAATAACCAAGTTTGCTGAACTCAAAATTAACTAACCTTACCTGAAATTTTGGGAGTATTTCTCCCGCTTTCATATATCTCTTCAGATCGATTTCTGTGAAATAGACCACATCAACCCACTCACTTCCCACCTTTTGTCAGGAACAGAAGCCAAATGGCGGTCCATGGTAAGCAAATATGTAATTAAGATTTTGTTTGGTTCAGTGAAAATATGCCTGCTTTATAAAGACGGCCCCAGGCGAGGTTTAGAGTAGGCAGGTTTAGATATGGTGGATTTATCAGCAAATTTAGCCTAATGTAAGAGGCATGCCTTCAAACCTATTAAAGACATTGCTTATGTGATGTTCTGTGATGTCAATGGAATTTAGGCAATTCATGCAGGTACTTCAGCCTTGAAAGCGGATTTATACCAGAGAAAAGGAAAGTGCTGAGATTTTTTTTTTTTTTTTGGTCTGACATCCTCCCTTTGACCACATAATAACCCAGCAACTCACACAAGCAATTCCATATGGAGATGAGGAGCGTCTAGCCAAAACAAGTTGTTTAGCTTATTAGCCTTGGGCTACCCCATTTAAAAAGGAGGGGTGGGATGGCAATGTTTGCCTTTTCTTTCTCCCCTCAGAGTTTTAGATGGAAAACAAATGGCTAGTGAGGCGAAGCTGCAGACCAGAAGCTCTGTGCTCAGCTGTTTTCTCTGCACATTTGAAAAGCCTCACAAGTGCAACAGCATAGATTTCTTTGCACTTGACTGGCTGCGGAGAAGGGCACATTGCACCATTCTCATTGTTGTCTACTTTTGCATGCGATCCTTCTTGGGCAAGACTATCAAGTTGCTTTGGTGTGAATCTTGGCAGAAAAAACCTCTTCTCTCCAAGAATTTGAAATACTGTGAATGGCAAAATAAATTGGCTCCCACTGTAAGCTCCTTGTACAGGAGAATGGAAGACAGCAGAAGGAGAATTAGAATACATTTTATTTTTGAGATCTTCTGGAGACTAAATATTTTTTTTTCTAAGTGTAGAGCGTATAAAATTGCATTCAAATTTAATTGTAATGCAATTTGAGATTTTTATTTTCTCTCCTAATCAGGTCAATTAGAAAACGAAGTTGACCCTTTTGTCTCTACTTAAAGTATTAATTGTCACATCATGCAATTATTTGTCAATTAGAAAACGAAGTTGACCCTTTTGTCTCTACTAAGTATTGTCACATCATGCAATTATTCTGCCTGCCCATTTTGGCATCACTCAGATTCACAAAATAAAGGACAAGTCACTTAGTATTAACTTTTCCACCAACTCTTACTCATTGTGCACATATGTTCAATTTTTCTGTCTTTCTGGTTCTCTTTCTCTCCCACCCTTCTTCCCTCCTTCTTTTCTTTTAAAAAACCATGTACACTCACATTAGGATAGACTTTAAGGAGTTTTTGAAACTAATTCTGGAAAAATTATTAGCTGCGTGTAATATTAAACTCCTTCATAAACATAATCATAAAAGAGTAAATAAAAAAAATTGAATTACCACAAATTTCCAGATTTCCCTGCCCCTCTCCCCCTTCTTAAAGTTATTGATTGTCTTTTGAGGGAGATTCTCTAGTAAATAATTCTAGTTTCTGCAGCTTGTTAACTAGGCTAACTCGGCATGACACCCAGTGGAAGACCCTGCTGAAAGAGCATGAACAGGTAAACCACACATCCACTTGGCCTGCCCTGTGATTTTATGTCCCCTCCGTCCAACTCAACAAAACCCAAGACACTGAGAGAAACTTCCAGCAAAGAGCAACTGTGGCAGCCACTCTCAACAGGGCTCCTTTCGAATGGTGGCAAAGCATTTGCATGGTGTATAATTTGCCAATTATTGATGGGTCTGACCTGCATCTTTGTAAATGTTTGGGATTGTTAAGTTACCAGATTTACTTTGAGTTTGTGTACCATGTCATTTTGTGAAGAAAAGAGCTATTTTGGACTTCACAGCAAGGGACTCACCTTCTAATGGATGCCTTCTTAGGAGTTTCCAAAAGAAATCCTTTAGAACTTACAGTGTCCTGAAACATTCCAACATCTTTAATGACTGAGAATTTCTAGTTTATGATGTTGGGTTTTTTTTGTTGTTGGTTGTTTGTTTTGTAACGCACAGATTATTTACATGGAACAGGATCAGATAATTTTTTGCTCTTTAAATTTAATTCTAATTTTTGCAAAACCCTATATGAGGTCATTTGGGTAATTTTAAGATGTGTCCCAACTTCTTCTAAGAGCCTAAAAGAAAAGATAAAGCCCATAAAATAACTCAAGTACATTTATAACATAACTAGAGCCCTGTGCACGAATTCGGCCGGCCCACCATGATGGGGACCCATTGGGCCAGGTCGATGTGGGGAGGGGCTGCAGGTGGTTGACCAGCTGGCCTCGCCCCCAATTAGGGTGTTGGGGGACGATTGGGGGTGGGGTCAGCTGGGGGGAGAGACCATGGGCAGTTGGCTGGCTGGCCCCGCTCCTAATTGGGGTGGGGGGCCCCAATCAGGGCTTGGATCAGGCTGGTTGGCTGCCACAGTGCACGTCATAGCCACAGGTTGTTCTAGTCATTCTGCCATCTGGTCACTGGGCTTTTATATATATAGACAAATTTCGTGCATGGGGGAAGGGTCCCCTCAGCCCAGCCTGAACCCTCGGCTGGCCTGATTGCCCCCAACAGCCCCCCTCTGCTGGCCTGGTCACCCCTAACTGCCCCCTGCCAGCCTGGTCACCCCTAACTGCCTCTCCTGTCAGCCTGGTCACCCCTAACTGCCTCCCCTGTAGGCCTGGTTGCCCCCAACTGCTCCCCTGCCAGTCTGGTCACCCCTAACTGCTCCCCCCACCAGCATGGTCGCCCCTTACTGCCCCTCCTGCCAGCCTGGTCACCTCACACAGCCTGCTGCTCAGTCGTTTGGTTGCCCCTCACTGACCCCCCTGCTGGCCTGTTCACCCCACACAGCCTGTTTAGTCATCCGTTCAGTTGCGATGGTTGCTTAGGCTTTTATATAGAGAGAAAAGAGGCCTGGTGCACAAAAATTTGTGCCCTCGGGGGGCGG
>NW_005371823.1:3310943-3327444 GCF_000412655.1 Myotis brandtii | reverse complement strand
CCCCCCGCCAGTCTGGTCACCCCTAACTGCTCCCCCCACCAGCATGGTCGCCCCTTACTGCCCCTCCTGCCAGCCTGGTCACCTCACACAGCCTGCTGCTCAGTCATTTGGTAGCCCCTCACTAACCCCCCTGCTGGCCTGTTCACCCCATGCAGCCTGTTCAGTCATCTGTTCTGTTGCGATAGTCGCTTAGGCTTTTATATATATAGATTGCTCCCAGTCCTCTCTAGCCAACAATGACTGAATCTCCTACCTACTACCATGGGAACTCCAGACATTTCTAGGAAAACCAGAGGAGTACTTCCCATGTGTTCACAAACTGGGTTGTGAGCTTCAGTTACTTTAAGGCATCTATCCTGCTTTTCCCTCTCCAGATTAGCCTGCCCAAATTATCATCTTCTTTTTATGAAGCTCCTTAAGAAGGTATCACCATCATTCATTCCTCAGATACTTATTGAGCATCTCCTCTAAGCCAGGTATTCATTTTCTTTTGGGGATAAGTGATGAATACAACAGGAAAGGCCCCTAATCCTTAACACTTGTGTGTGTGTGTGTGTGTGTGTGTGTGTGTGTATAGAGAAGGTGATCAGGAAAGGCAAATGAGATGATTTCAGGTAGTGACAAGTGTTTCAAATATGGGTAGATGAGACTGAGGCTAGTGGAGGGTATTTGTAAAGGTGATCTCTCTGAAGAGGGGTGTTTGACTCGGTGGGAAGTTGCTACCAATGTCAGTCTATTAAGAGAATGCTGAATGCCTTGCCAAGGGTACTGTGGGTACCTACCTCCATCACTGCTAATCCTCATATTGCCAGAGTAGTTATGAATTATGGACACACTTCTAAATAGGCCACACTTTGTTATCCAGACCCCAAATGCTTGTTCCCAATCTCATGATGTATTTCATCCACTGAACTCTTTCATCTCTAGGTCTCTCCACCTACCTTATCTCCCTTGTTCTCCCCAGTTTCTAATCAGGCTTTGTGGAGACTGACACCAATACAATCTGGGGCCCACTTCAAGAAAAAGAACACAAGAATAGAAAATTAGGTCTAGGGAATTGGGAAGGGCCCAAGGTTATACATCTTTCTAGCTGAAAAAGTAGCCCTCATGCAGAGCAACACATGTGTGTAGACACCCAGGGGAGTTCTCTGCCCTTTAGTTGTACACATGCTACAATATGAATCTCAGTTTGAGGTCCCATCCTAAACAAATAGAAAGATATTTTCACCGTATGATAGATAAGGGTGAAGTGAGCTGGGAGTTTAGAAGAGGGAAAGATTGCATCCCAGGGGAGGCAACCAGTGGACACCTTACACAAAAGTATAATCTGAGCTACATCTTAAAGGGAGAATGAGATATGCATGCTCAAAAAAGATGGGAAGACTTTACTGAGTGCCTTCTCTGTGTATGTTCTCTCCATTTCCTACATTACTCTTAGGAATGTTGCACCATGGGAGGTTTATTTTACAGATGCTAAACTAAAGGCTCAAAATTATATAAATACTAGAGGCCTGATGCCCAAAATTCGTGCAAGGGGCTTGGCCCTTCCAGCTGTGGCAGCTGCCTCAGCCCTCGCAGCCCTGACTTCTTCCGAAAGGTTGTCCAGAAGGACATCCAGCTGTGGCAGCTGCCTCAGCCCTCGCAGCCCTGACATCTTCCTAAAGGTTGTCCAGAAGGACATCCAGAAGGACGTCTGGTCTAATTAGCAGATTATGCTTTTATTATTATAGATTATATTGCATAATTAACTTACCTTGTTTATTAATCTTCACCTGGGGATATTTTACCATTGATTTTTAGAGATATTGGAAGGGAAGGAAGAGGGGGGAAAGAAAAAGAGAGAGAGAGAGAGTGAAAGAGAGAGAGAGAAACATCGGTATGTCTGGTTGTCTTCTGCAAGCACCCCAACTGCGGGCTGGGGTTCGAATCTGCAACCCAGGCACATGCTCTTGACCAGGAATTGAACTTTCTGTGTGGGGCCCCACACTCTAATCACTGAGCACACCGGCCAGAACTCACTTAACTTATTTAAACTATGTTTTCCACTCAGGCTACCTGAGTTCAGTGCTCTTTCCATTATGCCAAGCTGACTCTCATTTGAGTAAATGCATGAGGAATGCAATCCCAGAACAAGCATAGGGAATAAACAATGAAGAGGGTGGCTGAGTTACAGGAAGTCGTAGTAGAAATAGAATTGGAAAAATAGCCCAGGATCAGGTTATTGAGGGTTTAAATGTCATTAAGTGAGTGGCATTTTGTTTTATGTTAATACATATACATAGACCATATCACAACTAGTGACCAGGTTTCGTCAGCAGAACCTCTTGCTTTGTGTGAATACAGTAGAGGCAAATTGCAGTCAGAACACAGTCTGCATTGACTTTCCATCAGGGCTGTATGATGTCAGGAGTGTTGAATATAACCTTCACCATTTTATTGATGTTTGAAATACCACAATGCAAGCTTTACCCTTTGCCCCACTGTTAAACTCTAACCTCTGAAGGAGGCAAACAATGAACATACATGAGATTGCTGGCTTCTTCCTGGGAGCAGCTTTAAAGAAGCAGGACCCAGGAAGATAGAGGGTGAGGAAAACCTAACATCACAGAGAGAGAAAGCTTCGCAATTTTTCTTTATTGCACCTTTACTTCCAATCATCTGGATCAGTCACAGGCCGGCTCTCCTCATAGAAAGACAATCCCGAGCCAAAACTACAGAAACACTGTGGCCAAATTTTGAGTAAGGCAAGGCTACTCTTTTCTATGGGTGCCATCTCCCAAGCTGCTTTTCTCTTAGGGAAAACTCCAGCATGGGGAAACATGTGCAGAAAACAGAGGAAGGAGAAATCTGGTAAGTGGAGGATGACAGCAGAAGCCCTCCCAGCAGCAGACCCTGCAGTTTCATTGTTGGTGGGCTGTCAGCATCTTCCTGGCTTCTTACTTGTGGCTCTGGCTGGGCGTGTCCAGGAAGCCTCACAGGCTTTGATTCAAATTGCATTTTGTTATTCTCCTTGAAAGGTTTCTCATGTGGGATCCCATGATAGGACCTGCAGAGGCATGTGTTTCTATTTTTTAAGACGACAATAGATGTTGAAAAAATGTGAAAGTAAATGGGAGGGCCAAGTCCTGTGGCAGAGAGAACCCATGATAGGACCTGCAGAGGCATGTGTTTCTATTTTTAAGACAACAATAGATGTTGAAAAAATGTGAAAGTAAATGGGAAGGCCAAGTCCTGTGGCAGAGAGAAACCGTGGCCTACTTGGTACCTTTAAATGGTGCCCAGCTCGATTTGGCAGCTACACCTCAATTTTGCTGTCAACCAAGGGTGAACAGCATTCCACAGAGTTGTGCAGTTTGTTTTAAGAAAAGGAAAATTGATTGGTCTTTGTAGATTCCCTGAGATTGTCAGGGAGGGTCCATCAAGGTGTGCATAATTGTACGTCAGTTACAAACTTGAGCTTCTGGAGGCAGGGGCCACATCTTTGTATCAGTCACTGAACCCAGTATAGCATCTTGATTTAAGTTTGTGGAATGAATGAATGAATGAATGATGAGATGCATCCATGATTGAAATGAATCTCTCCTGCAAAGAGTTTTTATCTTGTTGATGCAAACGCAAGAGTTTAGATTATTCATGAAGTAAAGGAATGTAACATTGAAAGAAGGAAATTCCTAATTGAAGCTTAATTCTGGGTTTTGCTTATAAGTGAAAAAGAAATCCACTCACTCCATCAAGTCCTGGTGCTTATTGTTAGACATCAGAAATCACACTGGCCATGCTAGCTGATGGTAAAACTAGACAAACTAACAAGTATGAACACAGTTTATACATGTTCAAGGACTTAGAAATTTTATCATCCACAAACTAATTCTCAAAGGATTATTCAGGATGGTTGGCTGGACAAAAAGCAAACACATTAACAAAAGCAAAGCACAAAAAAAGCTAAGATATAAATGTAGGTTACTAGAAAGTATAAGAAACAAGAAAAGTGGAACCTAGTATTATTGTGAAGTACTTGCTAATGAAGGTGGTATAATTGTATATCTGGAGAATCAATGAATTTTCTAAAAGTGTTCAATATAAGAGTGATAACTATGGTCCTGACCAGGTAGCTCAGTTGGTTAGAGCGTTGTGACAATGCACCAAGGTTGCTGGTTTGATCTCAGAGCACATACAAGAAATAACCAATGAATGCATGGATTAGGGGGGAACAACAAAACAATATTTCTCTATTTATCTCTCTAAAAAAATGATATATGTCAATATCCAAAAAAACACAATGATTTTCTTATATATCAACAATAATCATGTAGAAAACAAAATGAAGAAATTCCCTTTTGACAATCATAACAACAAATACATAGCAATACACTTAATATGTCTTCAGAGCTTATAAGAAAACTGTAATTCAACTGAAAAACATGAACAAAAACTTGAGAAAAAGGAGAGAAATACCATTTTTTTGTATAAAAAAGTCAACATTATTAGCATGCAAAAGCTCTTAATGAATTAATTCAACAATATTTTTTAAAAACTCCAATGGCAAAGCCCTGGCCAGTGTGGCTCAGCTGGTTGAGCATAATCCTGTGCACTAAAAGGTCCCCCATTTAATTCCTAGTCAGGGCACATGCCCAGGTTGCAGGTTTGGTCCCCAGTCAGGGTGAAGGAGGTAACCAATCAATGTTTCTCTCTCACGTTAATGTTTCTCTCTCACATTTCTCTCTCTCTCTCTCTCTCTCTCTCTCTCTCTCTCTTGTCTCTCTCATCTCTCCCTTTCCCTTCCTCTCTCTCTAAAATAAAGTAAAAAACATATTTAAAAAATTCCAATGGCATAATGTTTTAGAAACTTGTCTAAATTGTTCTGATACTCAAATCCTATCTAATAAAGAGGGAATATGCTAATTGACCCTCACGCTGTCTCAAAGATGGTGGTACCCACAGCCAATAAGGAGGGAATATGCTAATTTACTGCCCCACACTCAAAGATGGCAGTGCCCACAGCCAATAAGGAGGGAATATGCTAATTTACTGCCCCACACTCAAAGATGGCAGTGCCCACAGCCAATAAGGAGGGAATATGCTAATTTACTGCCCCACACTCAAAGATGGCAGTGCCCACAGCCAATAAGGAGGGAATATGCTAATTTACTGCCCCACACTCAAAGATGGCAGTGCCCACAGCCAATAAGGAGGGAATATGCTAATTTACTGCCCCACACTCAAAGATGGCAGTGCCCACAGCCAATAAGGAGGGAATATGCTAATTTACTGCCCCACACTCAAAGATGGCAGTGCCCACAGCCAATAAGGAGGGAATATGCTAATTTACTGCCCCACACTCAAAGATGGCAGTGCCCACAGCCAATAAGGAGGGAATATGCTAATTTACTGCCCCACACTCAAAGATGGCAGTGCCCACAGCCAATAAGGAGGGAATATGCTAATTTACTGCCCCACACTCAAAGATGGCAGTGCCCACAGCCAATAAGGAGGGAATATGCTAATTGACTGCCATGCCCTCAAAGATGGCAGCAATCACAGCCACAAGATGGCCAGCAGGGGAGGGCAGTTGTGGGTGATCAGGCCAGCAGGGAATGGCAGTTGGGGGGACCAGGCCTGCAGGGGAAGACAGTTAGGGGTGACTGGGCCGGCAGGGGAGGGCAGTTGGGGGTGACTGGGCCATCAGGGGAGGGCAGTTGGGGGTGTTCGGGCTGGCAGGGAAGCAGTTAGGCCTCAATCAGGCTGGAAGCTGGCAGGGGAGTGGTTAGGGGGTGATCAGGCTGATAGGCATAAGTGGTTAGGGGCAATCAGGCAGGCAGGCAGATGAGCAGTTAGGAGCCAGCAGTCCCAGATTGTGAGAGGGATGTCTGACTGCCGGTTTAGGCCTGATCCTTGTGGCAGTCAGACATCCCCCGAGGGGTCCCAGATTGGAGAGGGTGCAGGCTGGGCTGAGGGACACCCCCCCCCCATGCTCGAATTTCATGCACTGGGCCTCTAGTGAGAAAATAAGACTCTATAGAAAAATTTTTCAGAGAAACAATAGAAGGACTTACCTTATCATATATTAAGTATGTTTTTTAAAAATATATTTTTATTTATTTCAGAGAGGATGGGAGAGGGAGAGATAGAAACATCAATGATGAGAGAGAATCATTGATTGGCTGCCTCCTGCACATCCCATACTGGGGATTGAGCCCACAACCCAGGCATGTGCCCTGACCAGGAATGGAGCTGTGACCTCCTGGTCATAGTTCAAGGCTGAGCCTGAACCATAGAGCCATGCTGGCCAAGCAAAAAAAAAAAAAAAAAAAAGGTATTTTAGCTAGTGAGATAGACATGCTGGTCAAAGCCTTGTGGTATTAGAGATTATTTGGTGTAATGGGATTAATTGTCTCTCCCCTCCCCCCAAATTCAAATGTTGAAATCCTCACCACCCCCAAACCAGTAGCTCAGATTGTGATCTTATTTAGAAATTGGGTCATTGCAAATGGAATTAGTTCAGTAAGAATGAGGACATGCTGGAGCAGGGTAAGCCCCTAATCCAATATGACAGGTGTCCTTACAAGAAAGGTAGATTTGGACACAGATGCACACACAAGGAAAATGGCAAATGAACTTGAAGTCAGAGATCGAGGTGATGCTTCTACAAGCCAAGAAAACCACCAGAATCTATGGAAGAGGCATGGAAGAGACATCCTCATAGCTCTCTGAAGGAACCAAGCCGTCAGCACCTTGATCTCAGATTTCTGGCCTCCATTTCTGTTGTTTAAGCCACCCAGTTTATGGTACTTGACTATGGCAGTCCTATGAAACTAATAGAATTGGAAAAGAATGGACTATCAATAAATGATATTGAGAAATTAATAAAATATCTGTCTCATTCCTAAACTGTCATTAATGTTTAATGTTAAATTACAGCTGTTATTAGTGTTTAATGTTAAAAAAAGGATTGGAAGAAAATATTGGTGAATATACTTTATAATCCTAGAATGAATAATTTTTCAGCATTATACAAACTATATATATAAAAGCCCAGTGACCTGAATGGAGGAATGACCAGAAAGACCAGAATGACCAGTGGCTATAATGTGCACTGCAGCAGCCAACCAGCCTGATCCAGGCCCCCATCAGCCCCCAACACCCTGATCAGGGACAGGACTGGCCGGCCTACTGCCCACAGCCCTTCCCCCCCACCAGCTTGGCTCAATGGGCCCGCATTGGGGCGAGCTGGCCGGACCCCACCCATGCACGCATTTGTGCACCAGGCCTTTAGTCTCTAATTACTGTAAAAGACTATTAGATACTATATTTTTACCTTTAAAACTAGTAAACATTTAAAATATTGATAATATAAAGCATTGGCTAACATTCTAGCAATGGTACTTTAATACTGGAGATTTTTTTTTTATCTAACAGAAAATAAATTCTGTATATAATGTATAAGTAATGTAAATATGATATATTATGTTATTATATATCCTTTAGTTCAGTAAACATATTCCTACATTCTTTATCTCAGTAAAACTGTAAAGAATTTATTCCAAAGACATATACTGTATAAGTGTAGATATATATGTATTCATGTAGCATTATTTATAAGACAGAAGAATTAGAAATAAACTAAAAGTCATCAGTTGACATTAGTTAAATAAATGATTCTTTATTCACAAAATGGAATTGTCTTCATCCATTAAACATGTTATACATCTATTTAACAATATGGAAAGATCTCCATGACAAATTGTGGAGTGAAAAAAGCAGGTTAAAAAGGGTATATTCTGATCTCATATGAGCACCCCCTTACATACACTCACATCAAGAAGTCTAGTCATCTGACTTCTAGAAAAATATTGAGCAAAATTACAACAATTGTAATAGTGATGAGATTTAGGGTGACTTTTAATTAATGTTTATACTTTTCTATATTGTTTGAAATTTCAACATGAGTGTTCATTAATAATTAGTTAAAGCTCTTTTTCATTATGAACTTAGTTGAGAATAAATACATATTTAAAATATGTACTCTGTTTTCCCCAGTAATTTTATTCTAGAAATATATATTAAATAACTAGAGATGCATACATGGATTTATATACAAGGATATTTGTTTATAATTTTAAAAATTAGGAAACACCAGAATATGTAACAGCATGGACTTTATTACCTAAATTATGCTGCATCCAAGTGACAAAATGCAAAATACAATAGAGCCATAAAACATAGTGTATGAGGTAGGAAAGACTGTATGATTGCAATTTGTGAAAACACATATGTGCACATACTGAGAAAAACTGGAAGACATATATAACAAAATGTATTTTTATTTCCGAAGGATAGAATCACATTACTGATATTGCTTTTTAATTCTTTATAATTATTACATAAGAGAATAAACATATATAACATAGACAGTCTTTTGTTGTTG
Source organism: Myotis brandtii (assembly GCF_000412655.1). NCBI lineage: Eukaryota > Metazoa > Chordata > Mammalia > Chiroptera > Vespertilionidae > Myotis > Myotis brandtii. The sequence goes on along the minus strand of NW_005371823.1, from coordinate 3,319,019 downwards.
TTCCCAGCGCTATGTGTGCATATTCAAACAAACACACAATCTGCATATATTATGGAAAAACACAAGTTTGAGATACAAAAATGTTTCCCTCCCTTCCCAAGTCTGTGTCCCTCTTCACACATGTTGCTCATCTAGAGGCAGTCCTTTCTGGTGCTCCTTTACCCAGAGCTCCACGAGACTGTCCTGTACTCAATGGGAATCAAAGAACTACCATCAGGAGACAGACAGCCCTTTCCCAGAAAAGAGGCTCTTATTTTCACCCTTCCATACCCCTCCCCCTTCTCTTATTTTGATACTTTTGGAGATTAGAGATTTTAATTGTATGGCTTGTGAAATGCCGTTTTTCTTCCAACAGCTGTGTTTATGGTATATAATCTATTAGCTGCCTATATGCCAACATTTAAAAGCATTCTGATGGATAATACTCAGCAAGGGATTAATCTTTTCCAGCATCACCCTCTTGACCTGCAAATGTACATTAGTGGGGGGTATAATGCCTGCTCTGACATTTGTTTGCAATGTATCCAAATACATTCTGGAATGCACATTCAGGTTTCCTGGCATCGAGACAGACAGGCGAGTCAGCACTAAGACATATAGTTCCCATATGCCAGGGTTAGGGGAACTAGGACTTGTGGAGCCTTTCCATGGAGCTCTGCACTGTGTACTTGCATGCCGTCCCTCTCCCAAGTCTGACTCTGCAGCACATCAACCGTACTACCTAAAGTACAATGAGGTCAGACAATAAATAAGATGTACTGAGGCCAGGTTTGGGTCTTCTCTCATGTGTTTACTGCACATCATTTGGTCAGGATCACCCTAAAATGTAGGCCAGCAGAGGATTGCCTTTTCTGCCCTCCAGGTTCTCTCATGATATTTGAAATTTCAGTTTCAAATCCTGGCTTTGTCATCTGCTATTCTTGGGTAGATCACTTAGAATTGTGAAACTCTGCAGTGGGTATAATATTATTTATCTTCCAGGAATTGGGGCAAAATAAAATAAATCATGTAGGTGAACCAGTGTAGACCTGGAGCATAAGAATTATTCTATACATGTTTGTGGAAACATCATAACATTTATGTTTTAAGAGTGTTTTGAGTCATAAAGTAGTATTTTGTTAGTGTTTATGATTTATTTCTATAAAAAAATATTGGTTTATAATTTCCTATATAATAAAAGCCTAATATGCTAAGTCAGCCATTCAACCAATCAAAGTGTAATATGCTAATAATACTCTAAGGCCACTCAACCGCTCACTATGATGTGCACTGACCACCAGGGGGAAGACACTCTGACTGGTAGGTTAGCTTGCTTCTGGGGTCCAGCTGATCGGGACTGAGCGAAATGGGCCAGACTTGCCCTGGAGCCCTCCCATGGTCCCTCCCCAGCTGACCAACCTCCCCAGCCCCGATTGTGCACTGATGAGGTCCCTCGGCCTGGCCTGCACTCTCTTGCAATCTGGGACCCCTCAAGGGATGTTGGAGAGCCAGTTTCAGCCCAATCCTGGAGGCCAAGCCGAGGGACCCCACTGGTGCACGAATTCGTGCACTGGGCCTCTAGTCTTTCTATAAAATGATTCTTGGGAGCAGCAGTATGTTAAGATGGAGATAATTGACCATTAATTCAGGTTAATTGATAACTACTTGAAATTAATAAGACTCACCAGGGAAGGATCACAAAATCAATCTATGAGGGGATCAAAGAAGCAATTCTTTCACTAGTCAATGCCTATGATTCTCTGCCATCAGTTTTTCACTCCTCAATTCTTTCACTAGTCAATGCCTATGATTCTCTGCCATCAGTTATCTTTCACTCATGTTCTACTAAATATAAGCAATAAATTTTCTCTGAAGAAACTATACTATTTTATTTACAGATATCTACTCTTGTGGCTCTTAAGCAGTTTTTATCTTTTATTTTATTCAACAATTCAAAAGAAAAATACAGTATGAAGAATAGTAAAAAATGTTGGTAATAATGTAATAGTTTTTCCTAGTCTTAGTTTTGGAGTTTGAATTTAATCTACCTAATTATGAGACAGAAAGGAGGAGTGGAACAAACATTATCTAGATCTTGGGTCAAATCTTTCTCTGCCACCTTATTAGGTGAATTCAGAGCACGACACTTAATTTTCCCTGCCTCAGTTTCCCTGTTTGTTAAATGGGGATAATGATATATATTTCAGAGATTATAAGGATTAGATAAGATATGATAAAATGCATCTATTATAGAATTGATATGTTGGCAGGCAAAATCAGTAATCATTGTAATTATTTTATTATTTTGCTAGCTTCTGTCACATCATTTATATTCTCAACGAAAATTATTTGAGAAAAAGAAGGGACCAACATGGACTAGTCAGAGTATGAGGTCCATTCTGCAGTAGTCATGAGTTCACTGGATAGACTAAAAGGAGATTGGAATCCTAAATAATTATAAATGTGATATATTATTTTTCTGCTTAAAGATCATTTCAAATTCTGATTCATTTCTGAGAGAACTAATATTTCAACTGTGGACATCGAACACCATCACTGAAATATATCAATGCCCTCTCACCAAAGAGCTCTAGGAACACACATAAGAAACTGGTTTGCAATGAGGGAGAACACACCATGAACTTCTAAGAATGATAGTATTAGAAAGGACTTCTGGTATTGGAGCTTGTTATAGGGGGTTTATATTGGATTGAATATTCTATGATTTGGTACCTTAATAAATCTTACATCGGAGAGAACATGGGAGGCATAAAGCTAGGCGGATGGAGCAGTTACTCCTATCAGCCAGGATAGGGATATCCTTGGTCTTGTTTGTGCTTTGTCCTTTGGTGAGAAGTCTTCTTATTGTCTTGATCCATCATGGTCACAGAGTAGCCTTGTCTGATGTTGGCATTCTGTGAAATTGCTTATGTTCAACAGGGTTACACACGGCCTGCCTGTGAGTGCCAGGCCAGCTCCTGGCAACACCAAGACCTAACCCAGGGCGCCAGGCCAGGTCCCAGCTGCCAGGGGCTGTTTTCCTCACTCAGTTTCTCATTCTCAAAGAAAAACACTTACAGGTCAAAGAGGCATCCCTAACCAGTTTTTTCACATTTAACTCATGACAAAATTATAGCAACACCAGGGTTTCCCAAACTTCATTCAGTGCCATATTATATGATCATTTACATAATATTTTAACCAATTTTATCTTAAATTAAATGAATATATTTTATAAAGAAATTTTATATCATTACTTTAAATGAACATTAATATTACTTTCTCACAATAAGAAGTAAATATAAAATAAAATTAAAAAGACAATATAATAAATTCTTGATGGATTATTTTGCCTGCTAAAGGTTCTGAGGTGGAACTCTGATCTCTATGTCAAAGCGAATGCTGAATATGTAGTGAGATTGAAAAACTATAACCAAATTGAGATTTTCCACTTGGTATAATTTGAAGGATTAAAAAATAAGCAAATATGAAATAAATTTAATACTATGATAACCACCATTACTTAATAGCAAGTTTGTATGCTATCTTAAAAAGTCACACTCACTTTCTATTTTAACATGATTATACACCTCTCAAATTTTGAGAAATACTAACCTGTATATTATGGATATATAATTAGCTCTGTTAGTTTAAAATATGCAGACAGAATTTTTGCTTTTGGTGATTTATTAAAGCTGCCTTATCTAAAACAGGATGCCTTTGTGACTTGAAATTATAAGAAAGAGAGATGCTCTAATTTGTTTTTTAATTGTTTAGCACAAGTTGTTTTGCCCATTGAAGGAAGGGCCTTGTATACTGCATGGTGATTTACATAAAACCTAGTTTCTAATATAAATCATCTTGTAGTGCTCTTTCTTTGTTTACAATTGTCCATGCTTCTTTAATTTCTATAGCAGCAAGATCAAATGGTGCAAAAGAAATAAAACTATGCCAAGTAAAAGGCACTTGAGCTGGGCTGGAGTCACTCAGTTGGTTGAGCATTGTCCTGTGCACTGAAAGGTTGCCCGTTTGATTCCGGGTCAGCGCACATACCTGGGTTGCGGGTGTGATCCCCAGTTGGGCAGCGTACAGAGGGTACCGATCAGTGTTTCTCTCTCACATCGATGTTTTTCTCTCTCTCCCTCTCTCTAAGTATGTCCTCGGGTGAAGGTTAAAAAAAGAAGACATTTGGGTATTCCTCTTTCAATAACTATTGGTGTGATGTTGAGCACACACTTGCCTTCACGTTTCTTATTATTAAAGTGAATAGGAAAGTCCCAACCCCTCTTTGTGTAAAAGTTGCAAGAATGAAATCAATAGGCTGAAAATAACAATATTATTTACTAATAAGACTCAAAAGTCATCTACTTGAGGCAGCTTGTGTTGTACTCGTAGGTTTATTGCCTTAGCACTCTTTCTTTCAGTGAAAGACTCGACAGCAGTTCATCTTAAGCACGTAACTTTTCATGTACATCTAAACTTTAGTTGTAGATTAAACGCTAAGTTGTTTTCCTTTCTTTTGAACTTTGAAGGCCTTTTTCCAGATGGTGTCATGTGGCACACTGTTTGTGTTGTAGTTTTTGATGATTTTGAAAGCTCATTCCATCAGAGATGCCTCACTACCCCACCAGGGACCCAGCACAGCCAGCCTTCCCATATGTTTCTCCATCTCTGCACTCTAAGCTCCTTCCCTGCCTTGCCTGCATAACAAATACAAATATGGCTCTGGACCTGCATTCCTCCCAGATGAGCAGACTTCAAAGCAAGTGTGAGGTCTCCAGGAGAAGGCTTTTCCTTTGTCCATCTGTGTGCCCACTGCCCGCTACGTGTCTGGTTTTCTTAGCGATTGAGTAATTAAAGGAGGTGGCAAAAGTAGGGAGAAAGGAGAGAGTCCAAAGAGGTTTATGATTTTCCAGAGCTGGAAGTAAGTGGAGGAAGCAAGATAAAATTAAATTTTCCATCTGGAACAACAAATTAGGTTGAGAATGACAAATTTAGTGCAAGTAGCAGGTTAGCTGTGGGCTGGCATCAACACATATAATGTAACTTTGCATGTCATTATTTAACATGCTAATATATCACTATTATGTGCTCATTACTGGCAGCAGCATCGCACTGAACAAGAGATCATTATTTACTTGAGGGCCATGTCAGTGACTGATGAGGATTGTATAATGCAGCAGCTACCCTAGGTTTTTCATGGGGGAAATGAAATAAGACTTGTTCCTTTATGCTTGTGTGGAAGTTAAACTTGAGCTATGATGGAGCGAGGTAGAAAGGTCTTCCAGTTCTTTAATACCATTCCCAGTCTGAGTATGTAAAATTCACCTGTATTACTCTTCCACATCCACTTTTTCTTGTTATATTTTTCTTTTCTTTTAAAGTCTCTCTCTCTCTCTTTCTCTCTCTCTCTCTCTCTCTCTTTCTTTCTTTTTAAATTTCTCATCTCTTTATAGCCTCTTCCTCTTGAGCTAAGGAGTATATGCTATATATTTTTTTTTCTATCCTGAATAACCTGCAAGTATTCATGGGATATCTTTTAGGCTCTCACTGCTCCCCAGTTATGGGATTCTAGTCATGGCCATTGAACCTAAACTGTGTTCCGTCACAGGATCACACATAATGAAATCAAGGGGTGGGTGGCTTACTTTAATGTAATGGAGCCTCTTGGTGGGAGGGATGACAAAGGGCGAAAAGAAAGAGCCAAAAGAAGAAGGAATTCATCAGACTGTGACCGTATAAGCAGGGCACAGTAGCTTTTTCATTGTGCCATTTTGTGGAGGTGCCTGTCATGTAGAAAGTGCTCACTAAATAATGCTTACAGACAGAAAGCCATTCCTGCTCCACGTTTTGTTCACTAACATTTTGTAGGACAAATAGATGGATCAATGAATTCAGTGAATTAATGAATGCAGTTTCTTCACTTTTATTGCCTACCCTTGTTTAAATCTCAACATCTTTTTCATTACATTAGATAAATGTGAGAAGTGTTGAGGAAAATTTGGTACTAATTACTTCAGAGCAGTCTTCTCTAATTGCTAGCCCTTAACCGATGGGGATATGAGGTAATCAATCACATTATTTTGGGAGTGAAGTGATAAAAGATTATATTTGAGTATTTATCAGTTTAATTGTTGCCACAGACTTGGGGAATCTCATGATCCTCTTTTTCACTCTCCATCTTCTTGACCATATTTAGTTATGAGAAATATAGACTTTACTAGAAAGACATTTTTGAGGACAATATTTCTTTTTATAGTTTTCATATTACCTCCTGTCAAAAGTCTACATGACACAGATTTGTTATGAGGACTGAATGTCCAATAGAATTGGATATAGCGCAGCCAGGACTATTTGGGGCAATAAGCTCAAAATCAAAGTCCAGAAAGCCCTTTGCAATATAATATGCAATAACTCCTGTTAGGTAATTTAATGTTGGAATTAGCTTTAGGAAACTCAAGTAGAAAAATTCAGCATGGCACATAAAGTTGACCTGCATTTGGAATATTAACTGATTTATCATTTTTTCTTTTGTTGGTCATTTTACTTTAATATGTTTGTAATTTAATATTGGTGTATAACCATTTCTATATTGTTCATTTTTCTGGTCTCATTAGCAAGATCATCTCCATAGTAAAAATTTTTAGTATTTATTAATATAAATGTTTATTGATATCACTACTATTAAATTTTAATGGAAATACTTTATGATTTTATTTGAAAAAGCAATAGATGCCAAAAGCAAATGATTAATGGCTCATAAACAGGTTAAGAAACACATTGTTCATTTAAAAAAATGTAAATCTTATATTACTCTCCATGCACTTACTGACAAAACTTTCTGCTAAAATTGTAATACTGAAATCAAAATATTTTGTTGCTGTTGTTGTACTTAGGAATTTAGGGAACATTGAGCCATATTTGAAAAAAATCTTTTATTTTCTGAACAATTAAATTTAAATACAAAACCTTTTCTCATGGAGTGACAAGGGGGCAATATGTATATTTATTTAGCTACCTTGCCAAACACTATTGGGGCACGTTAATTTCACAATACCTGGGTCCATGGAGGATAAAGCCTGCCTGTGGAAAGCTTGCCCTGCTAAGGAGGTAGAACAGAGGTAAACATCTGTTCTCTACCACTGCTATCCTTGCCAACAGTCCGTATTTGATAGATGGCCCAAACTGAATTTATTTTATTCTTTTGATGGATAATAGGAAGACTAGGTCTAAAGTACCCATTAGCGAAATCTAGCCTCATTTGTGATTTGTATTTTTACATAAAAAGTTCAGTGAATATAACCTATCACCTCTACTTCTCCTAACCAATTTGATTCTGGCTAAACCCTAATCACATTTGGCAGGAACACTTTTTACTCCTTTATTTCTCAACCTATTGTAAATTTAAAGAAAACACAGTCAATAAATATGTCTTTATTTATACTTAATACAGTCACATGGTATGTGTAAATGTAAGTTAATGTCCAGAAATGTGTTGGATTTTATTGCTAAATATAGAAGAAATTCACCTTTGTCACAAATAAATTAACCTGTTCTCAGGAAGTTTAACTTTTACTCCACATTATAAAATAATAATCATAGCAGATTCTATCTGGAAGGGCTTGATTTTAATATTTTAACAGATGTTAAAAAGATATTATCTATCAGCTGTAAAGCACTAAATAAAGATTACTTGATATATATATTAGAGGCCTGATACACGAAATTCATGCATGGGGCATGGAGGAAGGGAGTCCTCAGCCCAGATTGCAAGAGGGCGCAGGCCAGACCAAGGGACACCACCAGTGCATGATCAGGGCTGGGGAGGAACGTGGGAGGTTGGCCAGCTTAGGAGAGACAGCAGGAGGGCTCCAGGGCATGTCTGGCCCATCTCACTCAATCCTGATTGGCCGGGCCCCAGCAGCAAGCTAACCTACCGGTTGGAGTGTCTTCCCCTTGGTGGTCAGTGCACGTCATAGTGAGCAGTTGAGTAACCTTAGCATATTATTAGCATATTAAGCTTTGGTTGGTTGAATGGCTGACTGGACGACCAGACACTTAGCATATTAGGATTTTATTATATAGGATATACATAAT
>NW_005371823.1:3301043-3310911 GCF_000412655.1 Myotis brandtii | reverse complement strand
CACATTATATTCTATTTTTCTCTCTATCTAGTATGTATAGGTTAACACCAATTATCTAAAAGAGCTGGACCAAATCTTCCTGAGATTTCTGAATAGTTTTCTTTAGTACATTGATTTTTAAGCAGAGGAAATTTTCTTTAAAACTCATTACTGATGCATATTATCAGTATCTAATCAGAAAAATAGAGGTCCCAGTCAGTTCAAGGCTGCGGCTGCAGAGGAACTTCCGAGGAGCTGCAAAGATGCGGTCCGTGCATGTCAGTGGGGCCGTAGCTCGTGCCCTCCCTCGACAGGCCAGACTGGTCTCCAAAAATGCTTTGGGATCATCCTTCATTGCTACAAGGAATCTCCATGCCTCTAACACTCGTCTTCAGAAGATTGGCACTGCCAAGATGTCCTCTATTCTTGAAGAGTGAATTTTTGGAGCTGATACCTCTGTTGACCTTGAAGAGACTGGGCGTGTCTTAAGTATTGGTGATGGTATTGCCCGAGTACATGGGCTGAGGAATGTTCAAGCTGAAGAAATGGTAGAGTTTTCTTCAGGCTTAAAGGGTATGTCTCTGAACTTGGAACCTGACAATGTTGGTGTTGTCATGTTTGGAAATGATAAACTAATTAAGGAAGGAGATGTTGTGAAGCGAACAGGAGCCATTGTGGATGTTCCTGTTGGCGAGGAGCTGTTGGGTCGTGTAGCAGATGCCCTTGGTAATGCCATTGATGGGAAAGTTCTAATTGGTTCCAAGATCCATAGGTGAGTGTGCCTGAAAGCCCCTGGGATCATTCCTCGAATCTCTGTGCGGGAACCAATGCAGATATCCATTAAGGCTGTGGATAGCTTGGTGCCCATTGGTGGTGGTCAGTGTGAGCTGATTATTGGTGACCGACAGACTGGCAAGACATCAATTGCTATTGACACAGTCATTAACCAGAAACGTTTCAATGAGGGAACTGATGAAAAGAAGAAGCTGTACTGTATCTATGTTGCTATTGGTCAGAAGAGATCCACTGTTGCCCAGCTGGTGAAGAGACTTACAGATGCAGATGCCATGAAGTACACCATTGTGGTTTCAGCTACCGCTTCTGATACTGCCCCACTTCAGTACCTGGCTCCTTATCTGGCTGTTCTATGGGAGAATATTTCAGGGATAATGGCGAACATGCTTTGATCATCTATGATGACTTATCCAAACAGGCTGTTGCTTATCATCAGATGTCTTTGCTGCTGCGCCGACCGCCTGGTGATGTTTTCTGCCTACACTCCCGTCTGCTGGAGAGAGCAGCTAAAATGAACCATTATTTTGGTGGTGGCTCATTGACTGCTCTACCAGTCACAGAAACACAAGCTGGTGATGTGTCTGCTTACATTCCAACGAATATCACTTCCATCACTGACGGACAGATCTTCTTGGAAACAGAATTGTTCTACAAAGGTATTTGCCCTGCCATTAACGTTGGTTTGTCTGTGTCCCGTGTTGGATCTGCTGCCCAAACCAGGGCCATGAAGCAGGTGGCAGGTCCCGTGAAGCTGGAATTGGCTCAGTATCATGAGGTTGCTGCTTTTGCTCAGTTCGGTTCTGATCTTGATGCTGCCACTCAACAACTCTTGAGTCGTGGTGTACGTCCGACTGAATTGCTGAAGCAAGGACAGCATTCTCCCATGGCTATTGACGAGCAAGTGGCTGTTATTTATGCCGGTGTAAGAGGGTATCTTGATAAACTGGAGCCCAGCAAGATCACAAAGTTTGAGAGTGCTTTCTTGTCTCATGTTATCAGCCAACACCAAACCCTGTTGGGCAATATCAGGACTGACCGAAAGATCTCAGAACAGTCAGATGCAAAGCTGAAAGAAATTGTAACAAACTTCTTGGCTGGATTTGAAGCTTCCACCCCTATGGATTCACATCAAATACCAGCTTGGTTTTGTCATTGTTTCTTCTAGTAATCAGTTCCATTTGTAAAAGGTTTACTCTCATGCTCCAGATGTACAGAATCACCTTAAAAATAAAGGTTCCATATTGCTTGGTGGTAAAAAAAAATAGACACCACACTAGATATTTCACCAGAAATATTTAATATGGGACACAGTTGCACAGATTTTGGAAGGCAGCAAAAAGAAAAGGGGAATCCCTGATGTAACCCAGAGATAATGGTTGCAGGTAGCACCTACTGACCCCAGGAGGGACACAGGAGGTAGGGACAGTATACATTAGAGTTTTTGCTCTAAAGAGGAAATGCTGCCCAACTTAAGAGCTTGTAGGAGGGGCCTGCAGAGCTGGGGCTCAGCCACAGTGGAAAGGTTACCACCTGGACACAGCTGGTACCTGTGAGGGTGTGCTGTCTAGCAAATAAAACCAAGACATTGATATTCCTTTCCTCATCCTCCTACCTCAAACCTCCTCCAGGATCCCTTATTAGCAAAACTTAACAAATAAGAAATCTAATTTGCAGAGTCCCAGTCATAGCATCCCAGGAGAGAGTGGGGGCTGACGAGAGCAGAATAAGTGAATCGAGGGCAAGTATCTAAAGAGCCAGAGCTGTAGATCTACATAGTAATGCAAATGACCACTGTTCATGAATGTCTTTTGTAAGTTTATTTTTTAAGATGATGCTTTCTTACATTCACACATAACTTTATATCTTGGGGCCATGCCCTGAATCCCAAGTCCCTGTGCCTGCCTTTGGTTCCCCTCCAACACATTCTTCTCTTCCAAAACATACATATGTAGCTCTTAGTTTGGTCATGGGAATAAAAGTGCAGCATTGCCCAAAACTCATTCTCAGTATGATTCAAATGGACTTGCAGCACTGGTAGCTGAAGCATATGCTGAGAAATGCTAAATATGGGCTTTCCAACAAAACCTGGTCCTCTAGGATTTTCAGTCGCACAGCCCAGTTTCCTGCCAAGGAGGTGGCATCCAACCAAGGAGCAGGCAGGGCTCTCACCTGGGTGTCCCATGGTGTCAGTTGGGAGGCAAGCTCATCTTTCATCACTTTCTCCGTCCTTAGGCGCCAAGTAACTTGAAAATTGCTTCATTTGTTATTAAATGAATTTCTTACTACTTTTCTCCTATATGTGTGCATGATATATTGTACATACTCAGTCCATTTTATGTATTTAGTGATCTAAAATAAATTTACCTTCTTGAATAGTTAATGACTCCTCAGGATAATAAAATAAAATAATGAAGCTCTGATTTTATAAATTTCTGTTCTTTAGATAGTGAAGATTTGCAGATATAAGGGCAAAATGGTAAGTTAAAAATTGAAAAGACTCAGAGAAAATGGCAAATGCTGTAAGTAAACCAAAAAGGTAGTTGGCTAGGATTAAAGGAAGGTGTTTAAAAATAACTCTTAAGCAGAGATCCTGCCACTTACTGGCCATAAGCCCATGGTAAACATTCTTTTTTAAAAATATATTTTTATTGATTAAATAGAGGAAGGGAGAGGGAGAGAGGTAGAAACATCAATGATAAGAGAGAATCATTGATCTGCTGCCTCCTGCATGCTCCCTACTGGGGATCCAGCCTGTGCAATCTGGGCATGTGCCCTTGACTGGAATCGAACCCGGGACTCTTCTATCTACAGGCCAACACTCTATCCACTGAGCCAAACCAGCTAGGTCTGGTAAACATTCCTGATGTAACAGAGCCTCTGTTTTCTCATGAGAAATACTGTTAATATCTATTAGATAGGATTATGTGAAGATGAAATGACATTGTGTATACAAAGAACTTAGTCTAGCACCTGGCATACAATAAATGCTTGAAAAATACTAGAGAGGGGAAAAAAATACTAGGCCCATAAAAACATTAAAGTTTGTGTTTTTTAAAAATTAAATGTGATGAAAGGCCTCTTCTTCCTTTTAGTCTATGTAACACATATAAGAACTAAAATTCAGTTTTTCTTTCACCTATAACCTCACAAAATGGTCATTATCATTCTGTGTGTCCTCAGCATTTATTACACCATCCTTTAAAACTCACCTCAAAAGTCTCCTTCTAAGGTGACTCAGCTTTGTAACCCAGATACCTCTCCTCATATGTAGATGTCTGTATCATGGGACCACTTCTTCCATGTCCCTTCCTCACTATACCATAAGATACTGGAAGGCAGGACTAGCCTTGTTGACTTTAGTACTTCAGAACCCAGCTGTGCCTACCACAGCATGGGCACTCAGTGAAGCGTACATTACTAAAGAGATGGGCACAATTTAAATAGCTGAATGTGGAGTGAAGTCTGAGAAGGGCTTGGGAAACGGGAATAATAAGAAACATTAGAATTGAAAACAAAATTATTACTTGGCTAGATAAAAAGAGCCATAAAGATAAGATGGGTTTAAGTGGAGAGAGATTAGAACATTCATGAAGATAAGTTAACGGAATCTCTGTTTTTACTTATAAACACATTTTTCTGGTTATAATAACATTCAGTGCTCAAGTAGAGGTCAAAGAGATTATAGAATTTCCCTAATAGTTTATGAAGGAAATGGAATGTTATTCAAGTTTGATCACACTTTGCTGATTAAACTCTCTTAAAGGATAATAATGAAATAAACAAAAGCAGAAATGAATCACTATGTTGTACACCTGAAACTAATACATGTTGTATGTCAATTATACCTTAAAAAAAAAGCATAAACATATTTTTAAAAATACACATTTATACTATACTAGAGGCCCAGTGCATGGGTTCGTGCACCAATGGGGTCCCTCAGTCTGGCCTGTACCCTCTTGCAATCCGGGTCCCCTCGGGGGATGTCGGACTACCAGCAATCCGACATCCCCTGAGGGATGTAGTAGTGCACAAAGTGTCAGGCAGCCAGCGAGGAGCCTGAACCCAGGCCGGGCACTGTGCCACTCCCGCTCAGCCTGGCCCACTGCGCCTGTCCGCCACCGCTGCTTGGTAGTGCTGCCTCGGAGGCAGGAGAAGCTCCCACCCCAGCAGCTGCACTCAACAGCCATGAGCCTGGCGTCTGGCACCTGTCAGCTGAGCGGCACTCCCATGGTGGGAGCACACTGACCACCAGGGGACAGCTCCTGCATTGAGCGCCTGCCCTCTGGTGGTCAGTGCACATCATAGCAACTGGTAGCCCAGTCAACTGGTCGTTTGGTCCCTTAGGCTTTTATATATATAGATACAATTTAAGAAGTGGAGTATCTGAAGAATGAGTGTGATAAGTATAGTGATAGAATTATCAAAACATAAAAAGTAGTTTGTACAGAAGAAAAAAGCAGTTTGCAAAACTATGTAATAAATCTCTCTTTTTAAAAAATATACTTTTATTGTTTTCAGAGAGAAAGGGAGAGGGAGAGAGAGATAGAAACATCAGTGATAAGAGAGAATCATTGATCGGCTGCCTCCTGCACACCCCCCACTGGGGATCGAGCCCACAACCAGGGCATGTGCCCTTGACCAGAATCAAACGTGGGACCCTTCAGTCCACAGGCCAATGCTCTATTCACTGATCCAAACCGACTAGGGCAGTGGTTCTCAACCTTCTGGCCCTTTAAATACAGTTCCTCATGTTGTGACCCAACCATAAAATTATTTTTGTTGCTACTTCATAACTGTAATGTTGCTACTGTTATGAATTGTAATGTAAATATCTGATATGCAGGATGGTATTAGGCGACCCCTGTGAAAGGGTCGTTCAACCGCCAAAGGGGTCGCGACACACAGGTTGAGAACCACTGATCTAGGGCATAATAAATCTCTTATAAAATTCCAAGTTTCTTGGCTAAGTGTATAAGGCCCCTTACAATGTGCCTCCTCCAATCCCATCCCTACCCATTTGTATAACCCCATTTCTTTCCACTGTTTTCCTCACCCCACTGAAGGTGCCATTCTTCCTTACCAGTCTTACATAATGTCTCTCTCCACCTGCCATCCCTCAGCCTCTGCTCAATGCCAGCCCTTCCTGAGTCTTCCCTGGCTTCTCTGGTGTAGTTTCAGTCTGTGCTCTGGCAGTTAACCATGTCAACTAATTTATCCCTCTGTCTCTGCCACACAAAACAGCGTGTCCTGGAAAGTAGAAATGTTATGGTGTGCTTATATTTTTACCACCTAACACCATGCCTGTTACAGAGTATGTGTTTAATGAATACATTAATGCTAAGTGAGATTTCAGGAACTTTTGGAATAAAAAATAGTCTAATTGAGAAAATACAATTTTTGTGTGTGATTTGCATGTACTAGTACATGTGTTGCATTCATTGTGGGAGGGGTAATCTAGGGGAAAAAATATATAAGAGGAAGAAAATAGGCCCGAGTAAATAGCTGAAGCCTCAAATCAGAGGGCAGGCCTGAGCCACAACATAAATCTCCCTCGGTGATAGCCCAAGAAGATATACAACAGAGCGTTCACTAATCAACATTTTCTAGGTGTATGAAAGATCCATTTTGAGTTCAGGCCTACAAGTTCAATACCTTTTCCCTCAATAACCATAGCGAGCAGGAGTTATTTAACTTCATGAATTATAAAATGACAAGAAACATTTCTGTATTGGTTGTGGATTCAATGCCACAACAGGTTCAAAAGTTCAGAAGCAGCTAATACCCAAATTTATCATAGTAAAGGTTACTACATGAACAGCATTTTTAAATAATACATACTTTAAATTATTGAAGGTAAGCATCAACAGGTAAGAACATGGTCTTTTTAAAGTAGCCTCTTGTTTCCTAAAATGCTTCAGCACTTTTCAAATATCCTCAGAGCAATAAATAATACAACTACATACACTTTAATATTAGCAGCTAGCTGTTTGGTATGTTTTATTGTAAATAGATGTTTTAGGTCTTATTTCCTTCAAATAGAATCATTATAGTGGAACACTTATTGAATGTTTATTCTGTGCCCGGTACTACAAAAAACATTTTATAACTAATAACTCATTTAAAAATCCTATAAGGTGACTTCTACTATCAAGCCCATTGTACAGATGAGAAAAATTATAGATGAGAGACCTTCAGAAACATCTATTCCTATTATTTTCCCAAAGGTTTGCTTATTCTGTTTCCTTTACCTGTAAGGTCTCTTCTCAGTCTATTACTCTGTTCTATTCTGTCTTCAAGACCAATTTAAATCTCTTTCATGCACTTTCCTACAATCTTCCTTAAGTTTTCTAGCACTGATCTGGCAATTAGTCACAACTCATCCACCCATCCATCCATCCATTCCTTCGTCCTTCCTTCCTTTATTAGATTCTGTTATGTAAATGGCCGTGAAAGTTCCCCATAGATCTCATATTGATTTATATGCTGACTTGTGTTTTTGCTTCACATAGTAAGCTTGTCTCCCTGATGAGATCATAAGCTGCTTGAGGGTAAGCATGTTGTCTAAAGGTTATTTGTAAATGAACTCAGAGCCTGTATGGGTTAGCAGATGGTAAGGAACGAAGCTCTAAAAAAATACTTTGGATCAGGAAGTCCAGAAGAAACTAGCTTATGAAAAGGGAGTGGTCAGAGAACTTGGAGAACTAAGAGAATGTTCAGTTCTTCAGAGTTTATAAAGATGACAAACAATCAAACACAATTATGTTTACATAGAGTTAGTTGGGGACCAAGGCGCTTATTCAAGATGTGCAATGTTTCTACTGTCTTAAGAGAGACCACTGGTGCCTGGAAAGTGGTCTTATTCATGGGGATAAAAGCCAAGGGTTTAGGAGGTTGATGAAGAAATGAAAGTTGTTTTAGATCTCTTATTCAAGTATTTGGCAGCAGAAAATAGAAGGGAAGTAAGATGCTAATTATAAAAGGTTAAAGGACAAGGTTTTTTAAATGTATGAGAACCTGTACATGTTAGAAAATAAAAAGCTACAGGGAAAGGGGTTGAAGAATTTCCATGGGTGGTAAAAACTTCCCCCCTCCTCCTTCTATGGCAGTGGTTCTCAACCTTGGCTGCACATTAGAATCACCTGGGAATCTTTTTAAAATCCTGATTTCTGGGCCTCATCCTTCGGAAATTCTGTTTCTTTGTTACTAATGTTGTGGCCCCACCCCATAACAAAGAAACGGAATTTCCGGAGGATGAGGCCCAGAAATCAGGATTTTAAAAAGATTCCCAGGTGATTCTAATGTGCAGCCAAGGTTGAGAACCACTGTTCTGTGGGAAAGGAGAAAAACAGTTCAGTTCATTCCTCACCTGTAGGCAAATACCAGGTGACCCTTTGGGCTATTTAAATCAGCTCGTCTTCATTCCTAGCGGCCAGAAAGAGTAGTTCCTTGCTCTGCTGATGAACAAGGCTCTCTGACAGATATTGACCAAATATAGTTGCTTTTTTCTTTCATCACCATTCAATTTGCTTAAATAAAAAGTCCAATGAAAAATGCCTTCTTCGACTGTGTCTCTGCTGCATCCATCCTCTCCCGATATTTTTGGATATCCCTCCGGAGTGATTTGGTTATATGCATGTAACTCCCCATTCACCAAGTCTAATATGCAAGTCTTAAATTTTTAAAATTGCCCAGGCAGCCTATGGACAGTAGAGATACAGTGCAGGTTGTCCCTGTGTGAGTTGAAATCTGATACTCTGACTCCAAAGGAATTACCCACCATATCCATCTCTATTGCATTTTGTGTCTCCTTTTCCTCCCTGTCGTTCACCAGACAGTAATGTTCTCAGATCAAATATTCTCTATAAATTGAGAGAACATTTAGCTGATTTATGGGGCTTTTAGCTATTATATACTTACCTATTCAATAAAAGTAAGTACTTACATCACATGACACATATGCTACCTTCACAATATAAGATCTTTCCTTCAAGGGATTCAGGCATCAAATTGTAATGAGATTTCTTGTAGCTAATACATCACTTAAGGGCAAACTGACATTTTGATCTATTTCTTTTTTTCTTTTTTCTTTTCATCAATGGAATTCAGGAAACAGCATTCTTTATAAGATCCTTAAAATTATTAAGACTTTCATTTTCTTTCTTTTTTTAAAAAAAATGTAAACCTCTTCCATAAAGAAACTAGAAGAAGGAATATTGGTTTTGCTCTTGAGGGCCTTAAAATTATTAAGACTTTCATTTTCTTTCTTTTTTTTTTTAAAAAAAAATGTAAACCTCTTCCATAAAGAAACCAGGAGAAAGAATATTGGTTTTGCTCTTCAGGGCAAAAAAAGGGCCTTGGTCTTTAATTCAATATTGCCAATTTCCAGAACCCAAACAGAGTACACGTTGCCTTAGCATCATGCCATGGGAAAACCTTGAGGGCAAATACACCTTACATGATCTTATTTTGGTGTTTCAATCAACACATAAATAAAGAATGAACAAATATTTACTTTAGAAAGTACTTTGGCATATAAAGAAGTATAAGGCATAACCTAACAAAGTAAATTCCTTGAAAGTCACTCTAAGTTAGGCTTCTCAGCATTGGCACTGTTAACATTGAGTGCCAGATTATTCTTTGTTGTGGGTGGCCATCCTGTGACTTGTGGATTGATAAGCAGAAATCCCGGCCTCTACCCAATAGAGGCCAGCAGTGCCCCTCTCCAAGTTGTGACAACTAAAATATGTCTTCAAACACTGCTAATAGTCCCTTTGGGGGCAAATTACCCCCAGTTGAGAAGCACTCCTCTATTGGACTTACCTAAGGACTTCACCTCCACTGTGAATTTGATTATAGCAAGATTCCACAGTATGTTTGCACCTAAGGGCAGAAATTTATTCTACAATAAAGCATCTTATGACCCTGGGAATATAGGAAGTGTTGTTTTTATTCCCCATTCCTATGCTATGGTGCTGTGAGTGTTAATCTATCTAATCTAATAAAAGAGAAACATGCAAATTAACCATACCTTTGCTATGCCCCAAGCCACGCCCACCAGCCAATCAGAGTGACTATATGCAAATTAACCCAACCA
>NW_005371823.1:3292425-3300362 GCF_000412655.1 Myotis brandtii | reverse complement strand
ACAAATTTTTGTGCACCGGGCCTCTAGTATATATATAAAAGCCTAAGCGACCGTTTGACCATTCAACTGTTCGACTGGTAGCTGTGATGCACATTGACCACCAGTGGGTAGATGTTCAATGCATAGGCCTGGAAACATGGAACAGACTTGTGAATCTCAGAGGGAAGGTGGGGAGGGTGGGGAGAGATGAACCAAAGATCTTATATGCATACTAGAGGCCTGGTGCATTGGTGGGATCCCTCAGCCTGACCTGCATGGATCAGGCCGAAACTGGATCTCCAAGATCTCCTGAGGGGTCCTGGATTGTGAGAGGGCACAGACCAGGCTGAGGGACCCCACCTGTGCACTAATGCATGCACTGGGTCTATATTAAATTAATAAAAGTGGTGAAAAGCACTTTTAAAATAGGAGTTTTAGCAAACCCAATTTCTCTATTGGGTTTAGGAAGATTCAAAAATTAAAGCAGATATGAATAAGAATTGTGGGGTAAGTAAAACTGGTTGCTGGCACTCATTCCACAATACTCTTCTTTTGGAGTGACATAAACCTAGTACTGGCTAGTAATTTCTTTACTTTAGACTCAAGTAATAAGTCTGTTATTACCAATTTGTACTTCTTAATCCTTTCATATTTTCACCCAACTCCCAAACCTTCCCCTATATGGCAAACATCAAAACGTTTTCTGTATCTATTTTGAGAAAAGCATACAAGAGAGTCTAATCTATGGTAGAGAGAGACTAAATTTGAATATAAATCCCTACACATGGCTAGTGGCTACTATGCTGGATAATGTGGGTCCAGACAATGGCAGTTGTTAAACACTACACAGGTGGTCCTCAGTGAATAGGGGAATGTGGGCAATTTCACAGGGCCCTTTGCTCACCATCTTCTTTATCGAGTTGGGCCTTCTCTATCATAACCTCATGTCTCCTTATTTACCTAAAGAGGAATCCATGAGTTAGAGTGAATTCTGAAATTTGAAAACCTGAAATAGAAAAATATAGGCTTCATTTCTAAAGCTTAAGAAGTAGATTGGCCATAAACAGGAAGGAAATCTTACCTTTTGCGACAGCATGGATGGATCTGGAGAGTATTATGATAAGTGAAATAAGCCAGTCAGAGAAAGACAAGTACCACAGCCAATCAGAGAAAGGCAAGTACCATATGATTTCACTCATGTGTGGAATCTAATGAACAAAATAAACTAACACAATAGAAACAGACTCATAGATACAGAGAACAGACTGACAGCTGTCAGAGGGGAGGAGGGTTGAAGGGCTGGGTGAGAAAGGTAAAGGGATTAAGCAAAAAACAAACAAACAAAAAAACAATAACAAAAAAGAACATAACTCATAGACACAGAGAACAGTATGGTGACTACCAGAGGGGAAAGGAGGTGGGGGGAGTTAGATGACAGTAAAGGGGGAGGGGATAAGTGGTGATGGAGGAGATGTGACTTGGGGTGGTGAACACATAATACAATATACAGACGATGTATTACAGAATTGTACACCTGAAGCCTATATAATTTCATTAACCAATGTCACCCCAATACATTCCATAAAAAAGAAGTGGTTCTATTTTAAAAGGCTACAAAAACAGTTATCATTTGACTAGATAAAGAGCTTAAGAAAGGTTAATATTATCCAAAATGTATCTCTTAAGAATACCACAGGCAATAACATAAGATCAATGTTAGGGTGTCTAATATAAAATCAGTTTGTGCTTTAAAAGTTCAATTGTACATAGGAAAATTAAATTTCTAAACAGTAAATGGAACTCGGAATGCATTTTCCCATTGAAAACTTAAACTTAGATTCCAAATTAACTAAATTAGAAGCTGAATTGATCTGTCAGTAATATTGCTACATAACACCAGGGCTAATATTTAACAATATGAATGGATATAGCTATACTAGTAGCTAAAGTAATGAAATATTTTTATATACTTGCCAAATAGCCACTGCTTTGCCATCCTACCTCACAGCCACTTCCCCTTACTTTCAGATTCCACACCCAGACACTAAACTGTTGGCACTTATTAGAATTGGTCAGTGCCTATACCATGTGGACTGTGAAATGCAGGGTGTCCCAGAAATGTATCCACACTTTAACAGCCGATAGCTCAATTTTGAAAATGAAATGTATTTTAATAAACACTGCCTTTATAATTATTCAAGTGTGTGTACACATTTTTGGAGACACCCTAGAGTTTCCCTACCATCCCCATCATGCTCTTCCTATGGTATTATTATTCGATACTGAGATTTATGAAAAGTCATGCTTTTACAAGTGGGCAGTGAGGGAATGGGACTGCATGGAGATTGTTTCTATCCCAGGTTCCAAGTCTCGTGTAGAAGCATATCAAGGTGCCACGTTGTCTGTTCAAATGCAAGTGTGTGCCCTCTACAGCCCTTCCTCATGTAGCTCTCACCCAACAAGATGTCTCTTTGCCTGACTTCTGTGGGTGAAGTGGCCTCCCTCCCAGCTTTGTGCCTGCTAAGTAGGGCTCACCTCTGGGAAATAATGTAATCACCTAAATTATAGTGGATTATGAAGGGCAATTTAAAAATGGAAAAGTATATTTTCTAGAGACCTTTTTTTTTTCTAAAAAGCATTTTTGATAGGATTTAAGAGTTTGAATGAGTTATGTCACATATGAAAATGCTTTTTAAATGTTTAATCCTGAAACACGGGGGGAAGGGTAATCACTGAGAAGATACATTTGAAGCTTTTTTTCTTCTTTTTTACAGGGGTGGGGAACGTCCGGCCATGGGCCATATAAGGTCAGTGAAATCATTTGATCTGGCCCTGCGTTAATTAAATGTTTGACTAAATAGAGCAGACTAATTTTCAAGTTGACACTTTTGTATGGCCCGCGAATGATGTTATAAATACCCAAACAGTCCTTGGCAGAAAAGGGGTTGCCCATCAGTGTTACACTTCCCTAAGTTGCTTGAGTTCCACCAAATTCTAAAATTCTTTGTAATGTATGAAGAAGCCTATTCCAGCATTATTGTTAGATAAACCTATAGTGGGGGATTTTGAAATCTTTCTGACAGTTATAAATTTGGAAGTACAGTCTCTGATCTCATTTCATTATCAAGAGTATTCATAGGAAGAATTAGGTCATGTTACTAAATATTTGGAGATCTTAAACTACTCTTTTGCTCTTTGGCTCCCTTGAAAACTATAAAAAATGTATTTTGCAATGTCAGTTCAACATTGTATATATTTACTATACTTATATATATTTACTTACCAACAACTTTTTCTCTAGACTTTCACCATCATAGAAGGTATTACAGAGTTAATATATCTTATACACTAAATAACAGTTGTCTCAAAAAATGGACTGCGCTTCACATTTTCCATTTTAGTTAAAGCATTCATGTATTTTACATAATTCCATGTAGATTCTGGGACTCTGGCACAAATGAATTAATAATGCCACTATCAACACCCCAGTCCACTGCTGGATGGGATTTCCTGCTGGAATACTATGGGATTTTTTTTTTCTTGGCCCAAAAAAGATGATTTTTTTTAATTCAAAAAGAAAGCCAGACTCCCAAGTAAGCAGGGAGGATACTAGATACAATATTTATCTTTTTTCTTTTCTTTCCCTTTACTTTCATGTAATTACTTTGCTTTATGCCCATGCCAGCTGGACCAGAACCAAGCTTCTCACAGAGAGTCAGTCAAAACTAATCCATCTCTCCTATTGGAAAAGGTTATGGACTGCCCCAACCACTAGTCTTTCAGAAGGCAAACACATTTGGAAAAACCTCTTTCAAAAGACCACCATCATTTTGGAAGAATTGGCACTTTTCAAAGACTCTTTCCATTTAATACCAGTCATCTAAAAGAGTAGGGCCAATTTCCATCCCCTGTTGTCAACAACCTATAACGAGAGAGAAAAGATTATTCATTTGCTTACACATTTGTGGACAAAATCAGCAGAGAGTAAATATATGGCAAAGCAGAACTCAGCACATCAAATTCCTGACAAACAATATGTTGACTATCTTCTATCAGAAACGAAAACAATTTAGGATCAATCAGCATCAAAAAAATTGTCTTATTTCCTGGGAATTCTTTGAATCACTTTTTCATCTCCAAGATTTGGAAGACTATCTAAAATTGGAGTAGCATCCATACAAAATATGAACTGAAGGTTTCATAGAAGCTGAATGTGGCAGTTCCAAGTGGAAAAAATCATGTAATTAAAGGCTCTGGATTTTAGGTCCAAAGTAATCACTAATTGAAAGTAGGTTAATCATTTCACTTCCTTAAGCCTACTTTTCCATATCTGCTGAATGAGAACAAGAACATCCCTTACTCATCTGCTATATAAAGGCTATTATGAAATTTGGATAAAATTATGGACTACACATACTCCTGGGAAGTTGTTAGTCATATGGACAAGTCCTTGAAACCACAGGATAAAAACATTGCATCTCCCTGGACGAGCACCAATTTATTGTAAGATTTTGTATGATAGTTAAAATTGTTTTGCTTTTGGCTTTGTTATTAAAAGGAACACAGCTATATTATGGATTTTACATGAACTTTTAAGATAAAATTAAGATTTCAAAGACTTTCTTTACTGTTGGGAAACCACTTTGGCCTATATGCCTGCTCTCCAGGGTTAACCATTCATTCTTGTCTGCTGCTTATAATTCTTTTATTTTTAAATATATTTGTATTGATTTTAAAGAAGAAGGGGGAGGGAGAGAGAGCTAGAAACACCAATGATGAGAGAGAATCATTGATTGGCTATCTAAAGCACACCCCCTACGGGGGATTGAGCCAGCAACCTGGGCATGTGCCCTTGACCTGAATTGAACCCAGGACCCTTCAGTCCACAGGCCAACACTCTATCCACTGAGCCAAACCAGCTGGTGCATGCTTGTAATTCTTTACAGGAAAATTTTGCTAAGTTCTCTTTTAAAAAAAGCATTTTGAAAATGTAAAAAATATACTACTAATGCATGCTTTTAGTTGAGGTCTCATTAGTAATTTTTTCAAAAAAGGGAGCATTCTATGATTTTTATCTAACTTTTACTCTCCTACTCAGAACTGCCAGTTGGTTCTTATGTTTGGAATGTTGACTTCATAATTATTTTCTACATCTTTTTATGTGCTTTTGTTTTTATTAGGCCCATTGCCCAGTAAACAGATAGATCTGAGAGCCTGAACTGAGAAATCCCCCAAAATGAAAGGCTGACAAATAAATGCCAGGCAACGTGAGCCCACATTTCCATCGGGTGAGTTCTCTGTATCTCCCCTCCTGTCTATGACAAGCACCTGCACCTACATCCCAGCTAAATGCAGCCTTGGTTTGCTAATAGATGCAGAATATGTTTAATTAAGCATCAGGAATATTGCAGCCAAATGTATAGAAATTCTGTGGACTGTGGTTTGTGTTGGGAAGGTAGCGATATTTGCATTGGAGCTTCCAATATAAAACAAACTGTAGTGTTACTGACCAATGAGAGACAGGAAATACTCTGGGTAGCTAAAATTTAGCAGCATTACTTCATTTTAATGCAAGCTCAGAATCACACTGTGGTCTCCCTCTAGCCAGTGTAGAAACTTTACAGATGATCAACAGGGACTTAGAGAGGTACTCAACATGACTAATCATACAATATGCAAATCAAAACCACAATGTTGGAATAGTCACTATCAAAGGGGAAAAAAACGTGTTCTGAGGCTATGGAGAAAAGGGAATCCTTGTACATTGTTGGCCAGAATGTAAATTGGTGCAGCCACTGACTGTGAAAAATAGTACAGAGGCTCCTCAAATATTCAAAATAGAATTACCACATTATCCAGTTATTTTATTTCTGTGTGTTTATAAAAATAAAATAAAAACACTAACTTGAAAGGATATATGCACCCCCACATTCATTGCAGCATTATTTACAATGGCCAAGACATGGAAACAACTCTGTGTCCAGCAATGGATAATGGAGAAGGAAAATGTGCTTGTATAGACACGATGCTATAGTATTCAACCACTAAAAAAGGGAGATCTTGCCATTTGCAACATGGCATTAGGCTAAATAAAATAAGTCACACAGAGAAACACAAATATTTTATGATATCATGTATATGGGAAATCTAAAAACAACAGAAACTGAGCTCATGGATACAGAAACAGACTAATGGTTGATAGAGGTGGAGGACGATGAATGGAGTTAAATGTACACACTTCCAGCTATAAAATCAGGGGTTGTAGTTAATATACAGTATGCTGACTACAGTTATTAATACTGTAATATTTAGAGATTGGGCCTAAACAGGCAGTTGGACATCCCCTGAGGGGTCCCAGATTGGAGACGGTGCAGGCCGGACTGAGGGACCCCCTCCCTGTGCATGAATTCCATGCACCAGGCCACTAGTAGTTAATATTACTGTATTGTGTATTTAAAAGTTGCTAAGAGAGTTGATCTTAAAAGTTATCACAAGAAAAACTTGTAACTACACAAGGTGACATTAACTAGACTTGTTGTGGTGATTATTTTTCAATATGTACAAATATTGAGCCATTATGCTGTACACCTGAAACTACTATAATGTTATATGTCAATTGTACCTCCATTTAAAAAAGAGTATATTAAGCTCTCTCAAAGTACTAAGGACTGATAGTAAATAAACAGCCCCTACCTTTCTCTCATCTTCAAACTTACTGATGAAGAAAGACATACAAATGTGGAACACTTGCAAAACAACACAAGGAGAAATTGCATCATTAAAGTCCAATACCTCTTTCTACTCACTGGAACTTTTCTGTTACAGAAACATTTTCTGTTATAGAGAAATTTGATGCAGGAAAAACAAAACAAAACACAAAACAACCAACCCTTTCATTCTAGTTGGCCACAGCAAACATCTGAAGCTGTTAAAATATTCTAACCTCAACCCTTTATTCCTGATTCAATGTGGCCTCTTCAACATTTAATGAAATTCACATGTCTGAGATTCTCCAGCTTGGATCTCTGGCTTTGCCTGATGGGCTAAATCAAGATATGTTAGATTAATTAGCTACTGCTGGCAAAGAAGAGAGAAAAATGAAGAACACTATATTAAAACCAAAAAGTAGAATTCAATCAGTGGGAACCCCACAAACCAATTCTTGGAGTTGAATCTCCTGCTGACATAAAGATTCTTTATACCGAGCATACAAAGGATGGACTGAGGTAGCAGTGGCAGAAAGCAACTTTTTTTCTAGCCACTATCTAGTTCCTCTCAGCACAACATTGAGTTGGGTGAGCTGGCATTCACAGGAGGCACATGCCCGGGATTTTTTTTTATAAATTGTATGCACTGCTTTTTTAAAAATATATTTTTATTGACCTCAGAGAGGAAGGGAGAGGGAGAGGGAAGCAGAAACATCAATAAACAGAGAGAATCTCACCCCTCACTGGGGACTGAGCCCACAACCTGGGCATGTGCCCTGACTGGGAATCGAACCTCAACCTCCTGGTTCACAGGTGACGCTCAACCACTGAGCCACGTAGGCCTGGCTATACGCACTGCTTTTAATAACATGATTATAGCTGTTCAGCTAGTGGTGCTTCTAGATCTGCGGCTTTCAACCTTGTTCATCTCATGGCACACATAAGCCTATTACTAAAATTCTGCAGCACACCAAAAAATATGTTTTTTGCCAATCTGACAAAAAAAAAAGGTATGAGTTTGATTCATTCACACCAGACAGCTACTGTTGCATTGGCTGTTGTCACTGTTTCATTGACAGTCTAAGGGAAGAGAGGCCAGTGCCCCTGATCAGGAATTGTATGTTTTATAAATTCTTCTGGCACATCAATTGAAACCGCTGCTCCAGATTGAAGAGCCTCCCCCCACCCCCCACCCCAACCCATGACAGTGGTTCTCAACCTTGGCTGCACATTAGAATCACGGAATCTTTT
>NW_005371823.1:3275884-3292368 GCF_000412655.1 Myotis brandtii | reverse complement strand
CCCATAACAAAGAAACAGAATTTCCACAGGATGAGGCCCAGAAATCAGGATTTTAAAAAGATTCCCAGGTGATTCTAATGTGCAGCCAAGGTTGAGAACCACTGTCCTGTGAGAAGCAGCACAGCCAGAAGGGCCGGGAGCAACTGGAGGGGATGAAACATTTGGTCACTTTGCAAAGGTGAGTTACCCGCAAAGGAGCAGGAATCCCAGCCAATTGGATCCCAGCCTGATTTCTTCATTTAAATTCATTTATGTTCTCTGTCCATTTTTCCTATCCTAATTTTGTAGGATAGTCAATAGTAGGACAATTCTAGAACCAGAAGCCAACTCATGCTTTTTATGGCATAGGCAGAAAGCCCTGCAAGCTGAAATAAAAATAACAATATTGGTTGAGATAATACTCAGCCATCAGACAGAAGTGTGTGTGGGTCCTAGAGTGTGCTTGCCTTTCTTCCTCCTAGAGTCCAGCTTGCTACCTGGTCTTGTCTGGCTCTCTCATTTCCTTCCTTAGACTTGATCTTGTCACTGTGTCTGCTCTGGCTCTGCTATGGTCTGAATGTTTATGTCTCCTACAAATTCATAGTTTGAGATCCTAATGCCCAATGTGATAGTATTGGGTAGTATAGTACTTAGGTCACGGAAGTGGATCTTGGTAAGCAATAACAGGCTTCCGGACCTATGCTTTCAAGTTCCCCTGTGTCTGCTCTCATTTGGAACACAGGCACTCCGTTCTCCTGGTAGTACAGGCTAGACACTTAACTAAGCTGGAAATTCAAATATGTTATTTAATGATATAAATTGGTCATTTGAATGTTGTCTTTTCTATTACACTTAACACGGGTTTGTAAATTCTAAGACTCAAAAGGAGTCAACATAAGATTCTAGCATCTCTATTACCTAAAATGCAGCTTCTATGAGCACAGAGACTATGGATACTCTACAAGGTGTGTATAGCCACATGAATTAACTGGTACTTATAAATGCTTTTTAATGCTTGAGATAATAATATGTGATCAGGTGGTGAATAGTAAATTTCAAAACCAAAAACGAGAGAGGAAAATATAGAATTACATTTACAAATTGAAAAAAAAAGATATCAAAAGGAAACAGAACAATATTTATCCCAGATAAGGAAAGCAAAAAAGTTAGAGTGCAAAAATAAGCCACAAAAGCATATAGAATATCATGTGGGATAATTACACACAGACATGGCCAGGAGCCACCCAGATGCCCTAAGTGGACAATGCAAGAAGTGGAAATTATGAGGAAATACTACTAATGTGCTGAGGCCCACTTAGGCATTATAGGCTTTCATTTATGTTTGGGGCTTCAGATCTTCAAGCTTCTATATATTCTGTCCTAGTTCTTTCATGGGATTTTAGTTACACATTTTCTTAACTGTGTCCCCTTCGAAAAATGTTTGTAGGGGGTTGTATTTGTATCACATTTGTCTCTGTATTGCCAGCACATAGCACAATTTCTAGAGCACCAAAATAAAGATTAAAAATAAGCTAAGTAAATAAAAGAATATGTGGAAGAAAAAAAAGTGAATTAATAAACACTCTTAAGAAATTGGGAAACGCAGAATGGAGGTTAGTAGCTTATTGATAGCAGTCTCCTAATTGCTCTTGAGATTTTCTTTGTATATCTGTCTGTTGGTTGTCCATAGCATGCCATGAATTACTTACATTAATTCAAACTTGCTTCCTTATTGGCTAGTATAAAATATTTGCTCTCATCACAGACAATTACAAAGGTATTGGATCTAGGTCTTAGGAGAAAAATATTTTTCAAAGCTCTGCAAAAATTAATTTCCTTCTCTAAAAGTCTGCACAGGAGCATTCATAACAAATTGAAAATAGTGTCTCAACAGAACTAAATATACATTATGATTTTAGTTACTATATAAAATGTATATGTATGGGAAAATGAAAGAGAAGGCAATACACTAACCTAGAAACAGTGGTAGCTCTGAGATGGTGGAATTGTGAGTAACTTTTATGCTCTCTACAGTAAGCGCACATTCTTCGTGATCAATTGCTTTGCACTTTAAAAGTTGTTCTTAAAATTAACTATCATTAAATTATAAACTATGAGATACCTGCTGACTACATGAAGACAGGCTTATAAAGTAAAGGAGTGATCCAAATGACATTATAGTTTAGTCTGCACAAATAAGAGACATCCTTGTGGAAGTGAGTTCATGCCTTAATGGGAAGGCAGGTGAGACCTCCAATGCAGACACATTTATTTGGTCTGCACAACATGGACCAATTCAAGCAAGATTTGTTTGTTTGTTTGTTTGAATCTGGGCTGACATTTCAAGCTTGTAAGATGCCACACACATAATAAAAATCCTTTTTCTGGTTTCTCTTGAAAGTTGAATATGTGGCAATACCTAATGTATCATTTGTGCATTGCAACAACAGTCTGGACCTCTTAAGCACCACAATTTGGTTACTGGTTCTACATTTTTGGTTTTTCCCCTTTATCTAGCTCACTACACCTGTTTTTTTGTGTGTTTTTTGTTTTTTTTTTCCTACCTGAGTCGCAAGAGGTCTCTGATGTTGTTGGCTCTGTTCTGGTTCTTTTTTTTTTCAAATGGTGAAACAGAATTTTGTGGGAAATAGAGATTGGTTTTGCTTTTCTTTTCTTATATGCTCTTTTGTGAATTTTGTGTATAGAGTGGGAAGGAGAAGAGAGGGATGTTGATCTATAATATTTAACCAAAAAGAAATTATGAAATGTATTACTGTTTCCTTAGGGTTGAGTGTATATAAGAATTTGGAATTCCACATCAGCCTGAAAGAGTAGGCTGCAGAATCAGTAGACTTTGTAAGTGGCTGAAATTTTAGCAAAGAAGTAATTTTTCTGAAACTAGCTCTAAATCTGCATTTTTCGAAGGCAAAAGTGACAAATAGGGATGATTTATGAAATGGCTCTTAGGATTTAGAGGTTCAGTTTGGCTGAAACAGGTTACACATAACTATTAAAGACGTATATTTCAGTTATGCCAGATTACAAATGAAAGAGTCCTTCCCCATGGCAAAGATGGATTAGCCAGGGAGTAACTTGAACTTTCCCTGAGCACTCTCAAGAATAACTCTCTCCTCCAGGGAATGGGAGTGAAAGAGGAGATGGAGAAGACAGGACAAAATTAATGACCTCTGCAACTCCCACATGTGTATGACTCAATTTTCTCTAATATTTGGAGAAGGAAAAATACAGGTGAGATGAAAACAGCCAACATATGTGTCTCTTCTATCTGGGGTGTTCATCCTCCACGAATCCCCAAAGCTACTGGCATTGCAACATGGGCAGCTAGAGCCACGGCCTGAACTGCAGCGAGAATCTAAGACCTCGCCTTGGGTGTTTCTTGTCAAAAGGCAAGGTAGCCATGTTCCAACTGGCCTCTGTCCTCAAGCACAATGAAGGAGAAAAGGAAAAGCTCTTTATTTTTATCATGTAGATATGTTCAGAGGTTTTCCTTTCCATTTCAACTTTTGGTTAACGTGCATTTCTTTCTTTTTTTTCAGCTCCTTTGTATATGTCATGATCAGTAGGTCTCCTCCCGTGTGCAAACCTGGCACATCAGACCACAATTTGCACTGTCAGCTCCTATGAGTGAAATCTATTGCACTTGCCGAGCTGCCCTGCTTTTGCCTTTGTAGCAACTTTTAGACCACAATAACCATCATCAGTTTAAAGCCAGCAGATCCATTACATTTCCTCTGTTCCTACAGCCCCACATTAAGCTAATATTATCTATTTCCCAAGTGAAAAGAGTCCTTCCAGTCCTATCAATTATTAATTCCTTGCTTGCAGCTAATGTTTTCTTTGAATTATTTAATGCATCTTCATTTATCAATAAACATAAAATGTTAAACAAAGAATACTGATGAAGGGCATTATTTAAGCTATAACATTTTATGAGATTATTTCAAGCGCCTTTTCTGATTTATTAACACAATATATTTTATAATTATTTTTCCATTTCTAAAAAAAATTATTCTGGGTATCATCTAGAGGTTTGGAGATTTTGTGAGTGCCCTCTTCAACTTCTGTTGTGATTGTGACAAGTTTCTTTTAAAATATTCTTAGGTGTGTGTACATGTCTGTGTCCCTCTTTCTGTGTAGATACATACACAGATGTGGATATATAAAACCACAATAGTATTTTGATTTACTAATACATGTTTGTTATCTCTGATCTTATTCTTCAAATTTTAAAGACACCATTAAGTTTAATTTTTTTGTTGTGAATTCTATAGCATTATATTCATACGGGTTTAAAAGCAATATGTACAAATGTAAATTAGGCAGGTAGGCAAAAAATCAATATCATTTTAAAGATACATAAGCAAATTAACAACAAACATGTCTACTATTTGTTGTTATTTTTCTTTTTAAATCTTGGCAGTAACATCCAAGTAACATGCGCACACAAACACACACACACACACACACACACACACACACATCAATCCTACTTACCTATACTAGTATTCTTTTTTTTGTCTCCAAGTTTTGTAACCCAAAATAAAATATGGGCAATGGCAAGGTCCAGCTATAATTATGTACATTTTATCCTGTCACCTTATGAAATAGCAGGAAACTGAGTATTCTGAAATAGATATTCCAGATATGCCAAACTAAGAAAATTAAGTCCTATGCATACTTGAAAAATGAAGGAAAGTTAAGGTATCTACACTAATAAAAGACATAGATGCTAATTGACCGTACCTTCGCTATGCTCATCAGCCAATCAGAAGAGTATGCAAATTAACCCAACAAAGATGGCTGTTAAATTTGCATACTGCAGGCAGATCCCACTGCGCCACCCTGCGCCGGCAGAAGAGTGATCCCCAGCCGCTGCCCGCCCCAGCGCGGGATCCGGGCCTGCTGTGTGTGACGGGGGGCAGACAGAGCAGGCACCACGGGATCGGGCATGCCATCTGCCACCAGAGGAGCGGGCCTAAGCCAGCAGGTGGTTATCTACCGAGGGGTTCCAGACTATGAGAGGGCACAGGTTGGGCTGAGAGACCCCCCCCCCCCCGCCATTGCACAAATTTTTGTGCATCGGGCTTCTAGTTTAATATAATCATCCAATCCATGTCAGCCACCCTTTGGCCTTATAACTGACATTTAATTTTAAAACAGTGGCATCCTTCAGACATTATGGTATTGGTATCAATGGATCTAGTCAGTTATTTCTCAGAGTTAGAGAGCTCTGAATTCTCTGCTGGATTATTATCCAAGAATAATCTCCATAAGCTTATAATAATGATCTAGATAAAACACAGATGTATTTTAATGAGACTTACAAAATTATCTTACATTTTCAACAATAAGCTTTGAAATATCCAAGGTTGTTTAATTCATGAGACTCAAAGAATTAAAACAATTCACCATATACTATCCCAGCAATACAGTTCAAAGCAGGCAAAGACCTTGGAAGTCATGGAATCTAAGCCTTATTCTATGAAAATGAAGAACCTGAGATCTAGGAATGTTGTTGACTTGCCATGGTCATAAAGCTAGTAGCACTCACTACTAAAGTTCATCGATAAATGTTAAGTTTGTGCCTATTTGCTATAGAGGATAGAAAACTATACATTCCAAATGCCATATATGGTTTATCAAGAATGCTTTAGTTAATATTCATCAATTTTTAAAAAAGTCAATGGCAACAGAGTTACCTCTCAATATAGTAAGGCTGTGATTATATAAAAAATATTTTGCAAACAAAAGTGTATCAAAATTCAGGTGTTATAAACAAATCACTGTGCCCATCGTGATCATCTCTAAGTTTTTAAATTATGTAACATAAGGTTCTATAAATTATTAAGTGACATAAACTCAGGATAAGCCCTAGGCAAATTGTGAACTAAGGGAGAGAGAGTTCTTTTATGCCCTAGTCTCTTCCTTTTAAACAGTGACTGATCTCTAAAGCAATAGATGACAATGGCTTACACTTGTTACCTGGAGTTTAAGACATTTTAAATACCAGGTGTCAGGCACTATCCTAGGAACTTTAAATATGATGATAAAATTATTCCAGCAACAACCATTTCAGCCAGATTTATGTTTTAAATTTCTGTTCTATAGATGAGCAATCCCACACTCAAAAAAGATGAAATGATGTTCCTGAAATTATTTAAGTCATAGAAAAATCTTAAAGGCCATATTTTTTAAACCAAAAACATTAAACTTTACCATATGAAAGCCATGGAGAGGCATTGAAGAGATTTTTGTAGTTTTGTTTTTTAACAGTTTTATTAAGGTACTAGAGGCCTGATGCACGATAATGCATGAAATCGTGCAAGGGGCTTGACCCCCGCCGCTGTGGCGGCCACATCTGCCTTGGCCCCCGACGCTCTGGCTTCGTCCGGAAGGTCATCCGGAAGAATGTCTGGTCTAATTAGCATATTATGCTTTTATTATTATAAATAATTGACATGCAATGAAATCTCATGTTTTAAAGTGTGCAATTTGATAAGTTTTGACATATGTACATACTCATGCCATGAGCATCCTAATTAAATAGGCTAACATAATCATCACTATCCAAATAATCAATGGATGAATTTGGGGAGAATTGGCATTGTAGCAATATTGAATTTTCCTGTCCATGAACAGGTATATTTCTCTGACTATTTAATAGTTAATTCTCTAACTATGTGCAATTTCAGCAGTGTTTGGTCATTTTCAGGCTATAGGTCATGCACATCTTTTTTCAGATTTATTCCTAAATAGTTCATACTTTTTATGTTATTGTAAATAGTTTTTTTTTTATAAATTTCAATTTCTAATTGTTGTTAATATAGAGAAATAAAATTGATTATTGAATAATAATCTTATAATCTATAACTTTGCAAGACTATTATTAGTTTCAGTTGCCTTTCAATAGAATTCAGTGGATTTTCTACATAGATGATTATATTATCTATTAATAAAGACATTGGTTTTCTTGCCTTATTATACTAATTAGGAACCTCTAATGCAGTGATTCTCAACCTTCCTAATGCTGCGACCCTTTAATACAGTTCCTCATGTTGTGGTGACCCCCAACCATAAAATTATTTTTGTTGCTACTTCATAACTGTAATTTTGCTACTGTTATGAATCGTAATGTAAATATCTGATATGCAGGATGTATTTTCATTGTTACAAATTGAACATAATTAAAGCATAATGATTAGTCATAAAAACAATATGTAATTATATATGTTTTCCGATGGTCTTAGGCGATCCCTGTGAAAGGGTCGTTCAACCCCCAAAGGGGTCGCGACCCACAGGTTGGCGACCCACAGGTTGGCGACCCACAGGTTGAGAACCGCTGCAGTCTAATGCAATGTGGAACACAATGGTAAAAGGCTCCTTGTCTTGTTCCTGATGTTAGGGGAAACCATGTATCTTCTCACCGTTATGTATGTTGTCCTTAGGCTTTTTTGTTTGTTGCTTGTTTGTTTTATAAATGCCCTTTATCAGGTTTAGGAAGATACCTTCAATTCGTATTTTGCTTGGAGTTGTTGTGGGTTTTTGTTTTTTTTAATCATAAATGGGTATTGGATTTTGTCAAATGCTTTTTCTATGACTATTAAGGTGATCATATAGTTTTTAATTTTTATTCTGTTAATATGGTGAATTATATTGATTAATTTTTGAGTGTTAAACCACTCTACATTTCTGAAGTAAACCCTATCTTTTATGATGCAGTATTTATTCTCTTTTTATATTGTTGGATTTGAATTGCTAAGGTTGTGTTTAGGATATTTTTATATTTATGTACACTTTAGATCTCTGTATTTTTAACAGATATAAGTAAATGAGAAATATTGATAGATAGTGTTCTTATAATGTCCCTTTCTGGTTTTGGTATTAGGGCAACGTTGGACTCACAGGGTGAGTGAAGAAGCATTTCTTCTTAAAGTTTCTGAAAACACCTGTGAATGAGTGGTATTGTATCTTAAATTTGGTAGAATTCATCAGTGAAGCCATCTGAGACTGAGATTTTCTTCAGTGAGGTGCTTTCCTTTTTTTAACAGAAAATAGTTTTTGTGGGTTTTTAATGGATATACAACTATTCTGTTTATCTGTATCTTCTCTGTGAGCTTTGGTGGTTTGTGTTTTTTAAGTAATTTGTGCATCTCTTCTAAGTTTCTAAGTTGTCAAATTTATTTGCATAGAATTATCATCTCTTTATATCTCTTTAATATCTGTCCATTCTGTAATGTAGATCCCTCTCTCATTCTTTTAAAAACGTTTTTAAAAATATATATTTTTATTGATTTCAGAGAGGAAAGTAGAGGGAGAGATAGAAATATCAATGCTGAGAGAGAATTATTGATCAGCTGCCTCCTACATGCCCCCAAACCAAGGGACTGAGTCCAAAACCCAGGCATGTTCCCTGACTGGGAATGGAACCCCATGACCTCCTTTTTCATAGGTCAACACTCAGCCACTGAGCCATACCAGCCGAGCCCCTCTCTCATTCTTGATATTGGTTATTTGTGTCTTCTCTTTCTTTTCTGTTCAGTCAAGGTTTATCAATTTTATTGATTTTAGAAAAAGAGAATTTGGATTTATTGATGTTGATTATTTTCTATTTAATTGATTCTTTTCTGATTTTTATTATATTTTTTTCAGTTTACTTTGGTTTAATTTGCTTCCTTTTTTCTAGTTTCTTAAGATAGAGGATGAAATCACTGATTTGAGAGTTTTCTATTTTTTCAATATAGGGATTTAGTGTGATACATTTTCTCTTGATACTGCTCAAATTCTGATAATATTGTGATTTTATTTCATTTAGTTCAAAATTCTTTCTAATTTTATACAATTTGTATACTATTTTATTTGCCCTGACATAAGTTATTAGGAGTGGAGATTCAGTAAGACCTAGTGACTGACTTTTAGGACCACAGGAAAGGAGGGAAACAAAGTTAGTAAATACAGAGGTGTATGGATGAAATGATAGTTTTGGTTATAGCATATGAGTTTTGGAGTCAGCAAATATCCAGAAACATTATTCAATGTCCACTTGGAATTTTAGAATTAGTGTTTGGGGGAAATATCAGCGATTAAAAATTTTTGGAGTGAGTCATCCACAAAGAGATGAAGGAAAGATGTAGGATTAGATAGCTAAAGAACATAGTGCAGCCCTAACTGGTTTGGCTCAGTGGATAGAGTGTCTGGCTGTAGACTGAAGGGTCCCCAGGTTCGATTCTGATCAAGGGAATGTACCTGGGTTGCAGGCTTCATCCTCAGTAGGAGGCAGCTGATCGATGTTTCTCTCTCGTTGATGTTTCTAACTCTCTATCCCTCTACCTTCCTCTCTGAAATAAATAAATAAATAAATAAATAAATAACATAGATATATTGATTAACCTGTATATGGAAATTTCTACCTGATAATCATTGTTCCAAGTACTTTGCATACATGAACTAATTTAAAAATCACAAATCTTATGAAGAAGGTGGTATTATTATTCCCATTTTACAAATAGGAAACAAAGACACACAGAGAGATGATAGTTAAATAATGGAACTGGGATTTGAACCTAAAGCAATATGACTCCAGAGATTATATTGTATTGCCATTTCTCTGCCAAAATGATCTACTTGGTGGTATTCAAAGCAAGTGTATGAACAATTATGGCAAGGTAATTTTTAAGATGTTAACCTGTGTTTTGTTTTCATAGTTGAGCAGGACCAGAAAGAATAAGCACTGTCAGACTTTTATTCCCTGTCCCTCATTCAGAGAAAGTAGCTCAGTCCTTTGTATTTGCTTATCTCATTTGTGGTTGTGTTCACGGACC
Source organism: Myotis brandtii (assembly GCF_000412655.1). Lineage (NCBI taxonomy): Eukaryota > Metazoa > Chordata > Mammalia > Chiroptera > Vespertilionidae > Myotis > Myotis brandtii. The sequence continues at coordinate 3,282,550 of NW_005371823.1, read as the reverse complement.
TAAAGTAGAAGTCAACTGAACTTCACTCCTGCTTAATTTTTCTGACAGCTTCAGCTCACTAACTCTCTGAAAGGATGAAGTTAGGATGAGGGACAGAGGCAAGCTCTAGCTATATTGGGGAAGTAGAAGGGCTGTGAAAGTAGTAGGAAAAGGTGGGAATATTCCACAGACCAAAAGTTCTGCAGAGGAGAAGGCAGAGCCTCAGGGGGGAATGGGCAGGTGGTGTCTATAGAAAGGCAGGACCTCAGGCACTATCTTCCAGCCTCAGCAAGGACCCCTGCTCAGGTTTGGCACAAATAGCCGAACCACCTGCCAAGAAGGGCATGGAGCTTGGACAGTGGGGAAATCTAAGAGCCATGGTGGCGTTAACACCAGAGCTCTTTACCTGCTCACTAACTTTTGGGCACCGCATAAGGATTCTAGATTGGAGGCCTCCCTAAATCATGGGATTACATTTATCATCAGCTCAGTGGGATGGAGACTTCAGGTGGGATGTAATTTGATTTTAAAAGATAATAACATTTATATTCCAGACTGAATTTTCAGAGAAAGATATATACTTGATACATTCATTCCAGGAATACATTCATTCAATCAATTCCCTAAAGGTATGTTTAGACACCCTATTATGTTAAATGTTATGCTAAATGTTATGCATGATGCTGGAATTACGAATAAATGTGTAAAACATTCTTCTTGCCACTGAAGGGGACGCAGTTTAATTATTACAATTGCACTTGGACGGGAAAAAGCAAAGAGCAGTGTTATGTGTGAAGCATCAAGAAGGAAATGAAGTTGAAGCAAATTTTGTAGAAATTATATTGAATTTGAGTACTAAAACCAAAGAGACATATTGCCGAGTAGAGTAGGGTAGAGGGGACAAGAGTGCTTCGGAAAGAAGAAACTCCCCTGAAAGAACACAGGTGTACACAAAAGGCACTTTTGGAAAGCACCAGTCAGCATGATGTTACGGGGAAATCGCAGGCTGGATGCCTATTCCACCATTTAGAAATTTTGGAATGGAACTCCTCTGGGCCAAGGTTTGTATTGTTGCTTTTTTATTTTTAAAATACTGGTAATTATAGCCTCCTCATGGAGTTATTCTGAGGCTGAAAGGAGATAACAAACATAAGACCCAAACGTAGACCTTGGCCCTTTACGTATATTCCTCCCTGTGTTCCCAGACCATTCTCAGTACAAAATACTGCGCTCTAACGCTGTCTGACCAGAGGAGAGAGTTAGTGCGATGGCATGAAATAAATAACGGAAGTGTGTCTGCGGGACAGGTTGGAAAAGGCCTGTGTGCTATTGGCCTAAGGACTTTGGATTTAGTCCTATAAAAAGTGATTTAAGGCTTTTAGTCAGGGGTATTATGTGAGTAAATGACTGTTTTAGAGAGAAGATGATACAATAGAGGCAAAAGGGCCTGTAAAGCAGGTGCTAATTCAGGAGCTCCTGGATGAACCTAACAAAAGACGAGAAGATCCTAAAGTAAGATAGAGGCCCTGGGGTGGGAGAGAAGGACACACGCAAGAGAAAATTTGGAGGTAGAAGTGAGAGCATTCACTGATCAAGTGTGGGGACGTAAGGAGACCACAGACTAATCCCTAGTCCTTGTTGCTGAGAAAGTGTCAGTGTGATTGACTTACATAGGAAATAGAGGGGAAGTATGTTTGAGGAGCCTGAAGAGACTCCATAGAATTATAAACTTATGGGATGTTAGATGCACATATGATTGGAAATTAGGAGAACAGTGGGCCAAAGGAGAAAGTATTTTTCTATCTCCTTATCTCCTGACTCCACAGTATATGAAAAAGTCTAAGGCATGGAAAAGGAAGAGGCCTGACATTTATTAGCACAGCTTTACAACTTTTATCTATTTGTAATCACAAGATTTGCTATTAATTATTATGTTTTTCAGTTTTATAGATGGCAAAATGATGGGTTATGTCAGTAAGATACAGCCACTAGACTAGAGTTTTCTTCCAATATATATAAACATAATCAGTAGAAGAAAAATTTTTTTGGACAAGCAAAATTTAATGGTAGTATAACCTTAGCCTGGGCAGCAGAGACTTGGTTAAATTACAAAAGGACAACATTGGTGATTACAAAAACAAACAAACAAAGAATGATGAATAAATTGTAAAAACCGTCAACAAATTGAAGTATCCTAGACAAACATTATGTAAGAACCCACTCAGGTGCCTATTATGACCAAAGTTAACTTAAAATAAAAATAAAAGGCCTATATGCAAACATGCTGTTAACCTATTTGTTCACATATTCAAGTTTTTATTTAACATTTTTTGAGTTCTCTGCTATATGGTAGATGCTCAGTTTAGTGCTGAGGATAGGAAGGGGACTAAGAAATACAACTAAGTGTTAAGATAGTCATGGTTTAGTGGGAGAATGGTAAATGGTCATTTGGACTGTGTGGCAAACAATCCCAAAAGTTATGTACTCAGAATTTCAGAGAGCACAGACACCAGTGAGGGGGAGGAAGTAACAGGGAGGGCTTCCTGGAGAACGTGACTTGAACTCTAAAACACGAAGAGGAACCTAGTCTGGCAATGGGGAGGGAGAAGTGCTGGGCAGAGAGGTTGACGTGAACAAAACAGGGAGACAAGAAACAGTGTTGTTCATTTGAGGGCTTCTGAGTTGCTCTGTTTGACGCGAGCAGTAAGGAAAAAGAGGGCAGCGTAAGAGAGGAGAGCGAGATCCTAGTGGACCTTATTGGCTTCTGTAGCCCCAAGAGTTTGCCGGATCGCCTGGCTGTTCAGTTATTCCAGCAAGACAGCAGCCTGTACTAGGGCTGAGCCAGCAGGGTGGACATTGACCACTCGTTTCTTGACTGTTGAAACATTGAATGTGTTGAATTGATGTTTTGGCCTCAAAGTCTTCAGAAATGAGTGCTATTACACATTTATAGACTGGTTTGAGGTCATTCCAGAAAGGTTCTCAAATCTAAGATCATAAGTCAAGCTTTATCACCCTACTTGTTCAACCCCCTCAAACTCCTCTCAAGAGAGGACAGGCACCATTAGAGATTAGATTCTATTCCCAGAATCCTGCCTTGGCTGCCACTGCTGCCCAAGCAGTCTCAGCGATACGCATTTCCTGGAAGAACATTTCACCGTCAGAAGTGCTGACTGACTCAGACAACCTTTGGGCCAACCAGAAAATTTACTGGTGAGCCCTCAATATAATTCTCTCTCATTCCATACTGAAGTAGAGAGCATGTCAGACGTTTCTTTCTTCCCTTAAAATCTTTAAAAAGCCCTTGTTAGGTAACTAAGTTAGAAACAAAATCTATACCATGTTTCTATTCTCAAGTGATATTCTTTATTGAAGCCTACATTATAGTCACATTAATATCACATTAGTTCCTTGTGATTAATATTAGTGCAATGAATGAATTAATAATGATTGGCCACTAAGGTTTTCCCTCCTCCCACCTTGACATGCAGAGGATCCAGGGCATTGATTATCACAAATATAATGGATTGATTCATCATTTATGGGAAAAGAGCTTCTCTTCCCATAAAGCTTATTCTCTCCCCCCCTCCTTTTCTGGAGATATATTATCTTTGGCAGCAACTCAAAATCATCCACAGATTATTCACTGCGGCCAACAGTTATAATTAAGGATGGTAATTTGAGTACCAGCTTTGAGTGAATGAGTCCGTCTCTCGCAAATGAATTGTCATATAGAAGCTGCACCCAGAAGGGAGGATCTCCCTTTCCCCAGCCTCCCTTTGAATGGTAACCATTGGAAAGGACGGTTGCCTTCTGAGTAGTGTAATCCGTTACCTTTCAGCCTAATTGTAAGGGAAATATTATCTACTCTATTGCCTGCTGGAAACCTCAAAACACCTTTAGGAGGTGATGTCTTTATACACTTGATCTCTTGACTATGCCTCTTTTATTAGTGCATTTTGAGTTAACTGTGCAAATTATTCCTTGGGTTTCTCCTTGGCTTTGTAGTCAACATTGCTGTTGGGAAGAGCTATGTTTTTCTTCTGCTGAGAACCATTTCTTTCCCACAATTTCTTGTGATGAAAAGCTTATCCTTCAGGATTGCCTTCACACTAGGACCTGCCTTTTGATAGGCTGATGTCAGACTTAAACTTTTACCTTCATCCAGCATTAGCTTGCAGCAGCAATTTCACACAAACAGTTATGTTCTTAATTGCATTTTTAACAGGATCAGTTCACTTCCTTCCCATTGAGAGTTTACCCATATTCAATAAAAGGAGTCTAGCATTAACCTCAAATTCTACACCTAAGCTTGTGCATTACGATGTCTATTTATTGCAACACTTCACATTGTGTTGTTGTATTTTAAGTGTCCTCTAGTCTACTAATGAGCACTTGTGGTTTCATAATGAAATGGCTAATATTTCTTCCCTAGAAGTTGTGGGTAAATGGGCTACGTAAGTGGCTGCTCGATACATGCATAAATGTAAAACAGCAAAAATTCAACATGAGCACATACTAGTTCATTTTGATGAGCCCCTACTCTGTGCTATGCTCTGTATGGTTCAGAACACGGAGGTATACAAAAACAAAACGCAATGCCCCTGTTTTCAAGGGAAGATAGATGTGCAAACAAATCATTTCAATATAATAGGGTACACAGAATCATATTTTTGTAAATACTGTTACTGACCTAGAACCAAAATAAGCTCAGTCAAGAATAATTCACACAGAAGGTGATAGCTGAAGAGGATTTAGGCCAGAAGAGACACATGATGATTATTATTTTCTTCCTACTCTAGAAATAAAGATAAACTGATAGAAATCCTACCACAACCAAGTACCAGTGGGCTCCATTTCTCTGTTTATCCAGAGTTTTGTGCTTTGTGTAAAGACTTTAGGCCTCAATGATTTATTAAAGTCCTTTCATTTAATATTAGCTCTACCAAGAAAATCCACATGATATACATATTGGGTTTATAACATCATCCATTCATCCATCAAATCCCTTGAGCTACCCATTACTCTTAACTTGAAAAATTAAAATAATTGATAAGAGAAAGCATTGTGAAAGGCAGCCTACTTATGTTGATCATCTCTAAATTAATGATATCTTCGTAATGAGAATTGAAATAGACCACCTCTTATTTGGGATTTTTATAATTCAGGGATGATGACTTACCCATTAAAGATGAAAACAAAGCATGTAAATTTGCTTTGAAGAGCAAGCTTATGATCAAGTTGAGAGAGCTTGTTTATAATTATATGGTATGCTACAAGAGAATTGCTACTTATGTCATCTGGCTTTTATAACCCAGAGCTGGATGCATGATTCTGATTTTTGTTTATAAACTTACTTTTAGATTCACCAATATATAATGATTTATTGTTTTACATAATGTTTTTAAAGAGCTGATGGAAAAATGTATTCCACAGTACTTGAGACATGCAAAGCATTGTGGTTGTATATGCCATTTCTTAAAAGTAAAAATCATTTTCCTATTAATAAGAATATACATGGTTCTTTGGCAGAAATATTGGAAATAAAGAGACTGATATTGGCTATTATTAACACTCTTGTGATAGAGAAAGAATTTTTCATTTCTGATATACAGCCTTATTAAAATTGAAAGAGAGAAAGGGAGCAGGAGAAGGAAAGGGAGAAAGGAAGAAGAGAAGGAAGAAGGAAATGATTTGAAGGCCAAAGAACTATACAGACTCACTGTTTCTGTTTGGCTTGTGTACTTACAATTTATTTATATTTGAAGGGGAAAATGTAGGTGATATATTTATGCTTTAAAACTACTAGTTCTATCATATCTCTAAAACTCACCATCCCTAATTTATACCCTCACTAAAACCTTTTAGTTTAGATTTTCCTTATTTTTCATGTGTTCTCCCTCCACTTTCCTTATAATGGTCTCTCCTTCACATTCTCAGAATAGTCCTCCTAAAGCTTAGCTCTAATGATGTAATTCCCTGCCTCTAAAACCTTTATAATCTTCACTAGAGGCCTGGTGCACGAAATTTATGCACTGGATGGGGGAGGTCCCCTCAGCCTGGCCTGCACCCTCTTGCAGTCCAGGACCCCTCACTCCTTAACGCCTGCCTGCTCACTGCTCCTTAATGCTGCCACAGAGGTGGGAGAGGCTCCCGCCACCGCCACTGCACTCACCAGCCATGAGCCCAGCTTCTGGCTAACACTGACCACCAGGGGGCAGCTCCTGCGTTGAGTGTCTGCCCCCTGGTGGTCAGTGTGCATCATAGCAACCAGTTGTTCTGGTTGTTCCACCATAATGGTCGCTTAGGTTTTTATTATATAGACTAGAGGCCCGGTGCACAAAAATTTGTGCACTCGGGGGGCGGGGGAGGGGGGTCCCCCAGACCGGCCTGTGCCCTCTCGCAGTCTGGGACCCCTTGGGAGATAACGACCTGCTGGCTTAGGCCTGCTCCCGGGTGGCAGAGGGCAGGCCCAATCCCTAAGTGCAGCCCCTGGTCAGGCTCAGAGCAGGGCCGATTGGGGGGTTGGGGCACCGCCCCCTGTCACACTCAAGGCAGGGTCATGGAGAGGTTGCAGCGCCACCCCCTGTCACGCACAGAGCAGGGCCAATCAGGGGGTTGGGGCGCTGCCCCCTGTCACTCACAGAGCAGGGCCCATCAGGGGGGTTGGGGCACCACCACTGTCAC
>NW_005371823.1:3271955-3275319 GCF_000412655.1 Myotis brandtii | reverse complement strand
GCGAGTGACTGAAGCTTCCAACCGCTCCTTGTTTTCTTTTTTTTTTTTTTTTTTTGGGCCAGCTTTAGCTCTGAGGCCTCGCTGCTGAAAACATGGATACAATGTTTCGGTCCGGCTGGGTTTCAGTCCGGCTGTTTTCTGGGGTTTTGTTTACCTTCTTATTTGCAACATAGTATATAGTTGCTTAGAGTTGCAACTGAGAGGCTGGCAAGTGAGGCGGGGAACGTTGGAGTCTGCAGCAAGCAAGCCTCGTGCTCGCTTCAGTGCCTGGCTGCTGGCCGCCATCTTGGCTGACAGTTAATTTGCATATACTCACTGATTAGCCAATGAAAAGGGTAGCGGTCGTACGCCAATTACCATGTTTCTCTTTTATTAGTGTAGATTGCTGACCAAATTGATTGTTGGTTCCTCACCCAGACCTTAGAATCCTGGACTCTACCACCCAAACAGACTGACTTCCCTCTGTGCTTTCCAAAGTGTAACTGATATCCTCCTTGACCCCATAATCTGTTTTTCACTGAACACACCCATGGTCTTATCTCCGAACTTTGTGTTCATGCCTTTTCCTCTGTGTGGAGCACTCTGCCCACTTCCCAATCACTCCTGATGGAAATTGTACCCATTTTCAATCCTGTCCTCAGTGCCATCTGTTTCATGAGACTTTTATTTTTTTAATTACATTTATTTTTTTCCCATCACCACTTATCCTCTCTATGAGCTTTACCACCTCCACCCATCCCCCTCCAACCCTGACAATCACGATTGTCCATGTCCATGAGTTCTTTTTTATTTTTTCTTGCTCATTCCCTACACCCCCACCCCAAACTTTCCCCCTCTCCCCCCTACTCCAGTTGTCTGCCTGCTTCATTTGACCTTTCCTGATCACCTTTTTCCCCCTCCCATTTGATCTCTCAGAGTATGTAGTACTTCTCTCTTGGCATTTGCTTTCATGCATATGTTGATTTTGGTCTTAAGAAAGGAAATATGCCAAGCAAGGAGGAATTAGAGATAAGGCACAGATTCTGACTCAACTTCTTCATGGTTCCCTGGAAAAGGTGGGTAAGCACACAGTTACTCTCAATAGTGTGATACATGTTGTGGGCAGTCCAGGGTCCTGGGGGAGAAATAAGGAAAAAAGGAAGAAAACCAGACCCTCAGACCAGATGATTTGGGAAACATTTCTTGAAACAAATGGCATGAGTGGGAACTTAAAATTTGTATAGAAATTAGCCAGGCCCAATGGAGAAGGGAATTTTAAGATAAGTTAGTGCAGAGATAGTAGGATGAGGAACTGGGTTGTGCCTCACAAAAATTAATAAATATAATGTAATAACGTGTTAAATAGTCAGGAACTTTGTTGGTTGTTCAACTGTTGATAACTTGAAACCAGCTGTGCTGGGAGTATTTATGACATGGATATCAGCAAAAATTGGTAAATCAGGGCTTTTTAATTTGTTTTCAGAAAGCAAGGTAGCCAGGACACCAGTAGTTGTGAGAGAACATGGAAGGCTCACAGAATTGCAAGTTGTTAGTGTTCTATTGTAGTTAGCAATTTGTATACTAAAATTAACCCTTGGAATAGGTTCTAAGGCTTCTGAAAGAAAGAATGATTCTTATTCATCTTGAAGTCCTCTAACATTGCCTCTGACAAAGGTAGGTAGTAGTCAGCTCAGGCCCTCAACTGTATCTACATTAGAGAAGAATAATTTCAGATGAAAGAGTGTGCTTAAAATTTCGATAAATTTTTTAATGGCTTACATTTATTTTTCTCCCTCAATAAAAATAAACATCTCTGGAAATGATGGCTTTCAGTTATCTGCTTGGAAGAGGACCAGAAAATTATCTTCAAGTGATATTTATTCAATAGGCTTAATTTTTTAAAAAATTTATTTTTAATTTCTGTTGTCAGTATTACAGATGTCCCCCATTTCTCCCCACCCCTTTGCCTCCTTCCAACCAGCCCATCACCCTCTCATGCCTTCACCAAGCTATTGTTTGTGTCCATGGGTTGTGCTTATGTGCACACATGTTCTTTGGTTAATTTCTTTATGTCCCCTCTACACCCTTCCCTCTGAGATATGTCATTTTGTTCCATGAATCCATACCCTGAACCTATTTTGTTCATCAGTTTATTTTGTTAATTAGATTCCAGGTATAAATGAGATTATATGATACTTGTCTTTCTCTGACTGGCTTATTTCACTTAGCATAATAATCTCCAAATCCATCCATGCTGTTACAAAGGTAAGAGCCTCTTTTTTACAGCCACATAGTATTCCATTGTGTAAATGTACCACAGCTTTTTTATCCACTCATCTACTGATGGGCACCTGGGTTGTTTCCAGACTTAGCTATTGTAAATAATGCTCCAATGAACATAGGGGTGCATCCATTCTATATGATTGGTGTTTCAGATTTTCTTAGGATATATTCCCAGAAGTGGGACCCCTGGGTCAAATTTTTAATTTTTTGAGGAAAGTTGTTTTTACTTACATCTATTTAGCAAACTTTCCTAATGATTTTAAACACATTTTGAGAAATGATCAGCCCAAATTAAGAAATGTTTTCCATTGAGAAAGAAAGTTCTCTTATACTTGGCTCAAGTTCTCTGCTCATTCTATTATCCTCACTTTTCTCTCAACCACTGGCCTAGTTGACTACAGGACCCAATTGTAATGTTTGTTAAAGTGATGAATGAATTATTTTTAAAATACCAACATTAATTGAGCATTTTCTCAGTGTTGGGTACTGTTCTAAATCTTTTCATAAATATCTCATTTAGTGTTCACTAAAATGAATTTCCTTTTAGGGATAAAGAAACCCAGTCTAGCAGGGTAGGTAGCTTTTAAGACAATTTGCAATGCCCTACCTGGTATGGCTCAGTGGATAGAGCATCGGCCTGCAGACTAAAGGGTCCCAGGTTTGATTCTGGTCAAGGGCATGAAACCTTGGTTGCAGGCACATCCCCAGTAGCGGATGTGCAGGAGGCAGCTGATCGATGTTTCTCTCTCATCAATGTTTCTAACTCTCTATCCTCCTCCCTTCCTCTCTGTAAAAAATAAAATATATTAAAAAAACAAAAACAATTTGCAACAATGAATAGCCAAATGACTAATATCAATAAATGAATAAAATCTCTTTCATACACACACATACACACATACACACACACACACACACACTGAGTGGCCAGATTATTATGACCACCTAACTATAATTTTGTAGCTATAATTTTGCGCTGTAGGCAAATTAGCTATAATTTTGCACTGAAGTTGCTAGAGGGCCAGACCATTATAAATAGGGAAGCAGGTTATTTACCACGACAGTAGAAGTGATTTTTTTCTGAAGATATGGGTAAACAATG